>NC_133335.1:230724651-231024651 GCF_042186555.1 Aquarana catesbeiana | reverse complement strand
CCCTGGACCGGTTGGTGCTCTGACAAGTCATGAACCGAATGCGGAACCTTCCGTTGTGCAGCCATCAAGATAAACAACTCTAAATGGGATAAACGAGCGGGTGTCAGAGAGGATGAGGCTCAGAGACTTCTCCTCTTAGCGGCGAGCGGTTTGCGGAAATGTGACTAATGCGACATGGCAATCTCGGGGCAGGGTGATGACTGCAACGTTTTGCTTTAGGGGGAGACTGGCTGCTCTGAGGGAGCCCAAAGACATGGCTGGGATTACGCAACACTAGCAGGAAGTCAACCCTTTCCAGGCGGCCGAGGACGGTGTGCTGAAGCTGGAAGGAGCAGCGAAGGAAGGCTAGAATGGTTAAGAGTCAATTTTATCTCAAAGTGTTATGAAAATCCACAATGCAATACAGCAAGGCAGTGCAATGTATCCCTTACACTGTTTTCTGTCTCCCTTTTTTTCTTTTTGTCTTTTTCTTTATTTTCTCTCTTCTTTGCATTTGCAATCCTTGTAAATGAGTGGAAAATCCCTTTTTTGTCTTCAGGTTACAGACACTCCCAAAGTGCTGGCTTTTTGTTACTAGGAATCTTTTAGTATTGTCCTAAGTTCTTTTCATTTTTCTTACATATACCATACATATGGTCCGCTGGGACTAGTAAATCCTGGTTGGGGTCCTGGAGCCCGGAGACTTTGTAGAGACTTGGAAGGGACGAAGGCTCCAATCCTGGGGTCCATGTTTTGCCACCAGCTAGCACACTGACTAAGCGGGTGCAGTGGTGTGTGTTGGTTTTGTGCTGCCCTAGGCAAGACTAAATTCAAGCACCCCCCCCCCCCCCCATCTAAATTCGTCCCATCCCAGCCGCTTTAAAATTGCGTGTAATAACGTATATTTCACTATCCATAGGCCGTTACATGTTACCGCTTTGTGTTTACAGAGGGAGTCTGATGCTAGAATTACTGCCCATGAATCTGACGTTCGCGATGATACCTCAAGTGTGTGGGACGATTACTGTTTGCGTGCGTAAGGGGACCAACACGTGCGATGAGGGCACTTAAAAAAGCATTGAAAACACCAAGATCGGTGGTTTTGAATGCTTTCGATTTTTTTGAAACTGGTACCGATGGTTTTCCAATAAAACGGAAGTGATGTCATCGCTTCTGGTTTACTGTTACAAACAGCCGATCAAAGCTGACCCTGGCTTTGCTTGGTTGGGACAGAAGAGCTGTGGAAGGCGGCCGGAGGGGTGGGGGGGTGGGGAGTAAGTACAGGCACCGCCCCCCTGAAAATACATCTTGTTTGCCTCGCAGTAGATACTCTCCTGGGTGGGTGTGCTTGGTACAGAGAAAACTGGTTGTTCAGTGTCTCCTTGGATTCGTTGACTTCTTGTGTGGGTCCTGTAGCCCAGAGGATTTGTAGAGACTTTGGAGTTGATTAACTAAACAGTTTAAATAAACTGTTCACTTTGTAAGGGAGGTTGCACTTTGCAGGGGGTTTTTTTCCCCAGAACTTGGTGAATGTGATGAAATTTCAATTTGCAAAGAATACCCAAACACTAGCAAGGAAAAAAATAAATAAGAAAGCACCTTTCACCTCATTCACTAAGCTCTTGGGAAAACTCTCATGCAAAGTGCAATTTATCTTGCAAAGTGAACAATCTATTTGCCTTTAATAAATAAGCCCCAAAATCTCTAGCAAGCTCCAGGACCCATACTAGGACTAATCCCAGAGGACACTGAACAACCAAAGCTTTGCCTCATTCAGCAAGCTCTGTGAAAAACTCTCTTGCAAAGTGCAACTTTTCTTGCAAAATAAACAGTCTATTTGTCTTTAATACATCGGTCCCAAAATTTCTATCAAGCTCTCAGGCTCCAGGACCCATACTAGGACTTACTCATCCCAGAGGACACTGAACAACCAGAGCTTTGCCTCATTCACTAAGCTCTGGGGAAAATTCTCCTGCAAAGTGAACAGTCTATTTGCCTTTGCTAAATAAACAACTTTAGGGGGATGAAATCTCCAATCCTGGGTGCATGTTTTGCCACTAGCCAGCACCCTGATTGGGCAGGTGCGCTTGGTACAGAGAAAACTGATTGTTCAGTGTCCTCTGGGATTAGCAGGTCCTGGAGCCCAGAGGCATCGTAGAGACTTTGGAAGGATGAGGTCTCCAATCCTGGATCCATAAGTTTCCACTAGCCAGCACCCAATGGGGCAGTTGTGTTTGGTACAGAGAAAACTGGTTGTTCAGTGTCCTCTGGGATTAGCAGGTCCTGGAGCCCAGGGGCCTCGTAGAGACGTGGAGGGATGAGGTCTCCAATCTTGGGTCCATATGTTGCCACTAGCCAGCACCCGATTGGGCAGTTGTGTTTTCGTACAGAGAAAACTGGTTGTTCAGTGTCCTCTGGGATAAGTAGGTTCTGGAGCCAGGAGGCTTTGCAGAGACTTGGGAGGGATGAAGTCTTCAATCTGGGGTCTAGGTTTTTCCCATAGCCATCAGCCTGATTGGGCAGGTGGATACAGCCCTTCTGAGTTGGGTGTTGGCAATAGTTCATTGCTCCACCCTCCCAGGAGTCCATGTGGCTGTAAGGCAGCAGGCTTGGTGCGTCTGTGCACAGTGGTTTGAGTATTGTCTGAAGGAACCCACAATGGACTGGGCCTGTTGGCCAGAGAGGAGGTTCTGCAAGTCCTAGCCAGGAGGGCTGAGTATTTATGGATTGCTGGAATAGGAAACCCATGTGTTCTGTAAAGCTTACCTGCTTGCTGTGTCTGGCCACGGATGGGTAGGCTGCGGGGACCATCTCCGGCCGTGTTAAATGCCGCCACGCTGATCAGGTAGGTGGTGTACCCCGTCAGGTTTTTGAGCTTCACCCCACTCTCCGGGAGGAACAACGTCCTCACTTTCTCTGTCTCGTTCTTCCGCACGGCTTCCCAGAAGTAGATCTGGAAGAGGCACAAAATTATTTATACATGGAAAAATTCAGCTTCAAGTTTGTGGGGAGGTTCGAGGAATGACAATGGGGCTGGGGGACCACAGGACCGACCATGGCAGGACATTAACAGCAGAGTATATGGAGTACCTAACAGATCTCCCTGTGTGATCATGAGCCTAGGACCGCTTGAGCCTAATTTGGGTTCTCACTCCTTCTCTCTGCCCTCCCTCTTGATCTTTATTTAAATTTTCACATAGTTTGAAAAACATGTTGATAATGGCATATAAAAAGTGTTAGTTACCCCCCCCCCCCCCTTATTGGCTGAGGACATCCAATCCACTAAAGGTCCATTGGAGCCAAGCTTGACTTCTACAGGAAAAGTCGACATTTGCATACGATTAAAGCTGCACTTTTCCACCAAATTAGTTTTTGGGGTCTGAGTTTGCCAGATTGGTGCGCTTCCTTTAAAGCAAACCTATGCTTTGGTCATGTAGGCAAAGGGAACATGTCCACTGTATTGATGAAGATTCCAATAATACATACACCCCACCCCCTTCAATTCCTCATCAATAGGCCACAAGGAGTGTAAAAAAATCTTTGGTACTTAGTTGTAGACGGGGCTTTTTTTTTGCAGGGGGGGGCGCAGTTCCAGCACCTGCAGTACTGAATGTATGTGTAATGACAAGGGGTTATGGGGTGTGCTGGGTGATCCATTGTCACCGGGGAGGGGTGCGGGGGGAAGTCTACTATTCCTGGTGAAGGATCTATTGTACTGGGGAGATCTACTGTTGCTGGTGGGGGATAGTGTGTGCTGGAAAGGTCTATTGCTAGTGGGGGATCTATTGTGCTGGGGAGGTCTAGTGTTGCCAGTGGGGGATTTTATGTTTCTGGGCAGGTCAATTGTTGCAAGGGGTGGTGTGGTGTGCTGGGTGATCTATTGTCACAGGGAAGGGGTGCGGGGTCTACTATTGCTAGTGAGGGCTCTATTGTGCTGGGGGGGGGTCTACTATTGCTGGTGGGGGGTGTATTGTACTGGGGTGATCTACTGTTCCTGGTGGGGGATCTATTGTGCTGGGGAGTTCTTATGTTGCAAGGGGTGGTGGGGTGAGCTGGCTGATCTATTGTCACGGGGGAGGGGTGAGCTATTGTGCTGGGGGAGTTGTACTATTGCTGGTGAAGGATCTATTGTGCTGGGGAGGTCTACTATTGCTGGTGGGGGATCTATTGTGCTGGGGAGGTCTCCTGTTTCTGGAAAGTTCAATTGTTGCAAGGGGTGGTGGGGTGTGCTGGCTGATCTATTATCACGGGGGGGGGGTGCACTATTGTGCTGGGGTGGTTTACTATTGCTGGTGGGGGATAAATTGTGCTGGGGAGGTCTACTGTTGCTGGTGGGCGATCTATTGTGCTGGGAAGGTCTACTGTTTCTGGAAAGGTCAATTGTTGCAAAGGGTGGTGGGGTGTGCTAGCTGATCTATTGTCACGGGGAAGGGGTGCGCTATTGTGCTGGGGGAGTTCTACTATTGCTGGTGAGGGATCCATTGTGCTGGGGAGGTCTACTGTTGCTGGTGGGGGATCTTATGTTTCTGGAAAGGTCAATTGTTGCAAGGAGTGGTGGGGTGTGCTGGCTGAGCTATTGTCATAATGTCACGGGGGGGGGGGGGAGGCACTATTGTGCTGGGGTGGTCTATTATTGCTGGTTGGTGGGGGGATATATTGTGCTGGGGAGGTCTACTGTTGCTGGTGGGGAATCTATTGTGCTGGGAAGGTCTACTCATTCTGGAAAGGTCAATTGTTGCAAGGGGTGGTGGGATGTGCTGGCTGACCTATTGTCACAGGGGGGACGACACACTATCCTGCTGGGGCAGTCTACTATTTCTGGTGGGGGATATATTGTGCTAGGAAGGTCTACGATTGCATGTGGGGAATCTATTGGTGCTTGTGAGGTCTGCTGTCGCTGGTGAGGGATCTACTGGTGTTAGGGGGGTCTTATGTCTCTGGGAGAGTGGTGAATTGTTGCTGGGAAAGATCTACTGTTCTGTTCAGGTAAGGATGTCTATTGTTGCTGGGGGGATCTATTATTGCTGATGGGGGGCAATTTTGCTGCTTGCTTGTTATTAACAAATTCCATACAAATTACTTAGCACCAAAATATTATACTTGGTTCTGTGTTCTTTAAAAGGGGCGGTGCTGGGAGGTGGGTAGGGGTGGAACAGGTGGACAGTGCTCAGAGGTGAGTAGAGGGCGGAGACCAGGAGTGGCCCAGAAAGTTCTGGTGTTAGGGTGGTGCTTGGACAACCAGCGGGGGTGGGGAAAGAACATTTGACCCGTGTAAGCTCCAGGTCCGGACCTGGAGCTTGCACAGGGCTTCCATGCCCATTGTTCCCCAGACAAACTGGGCAGCACTGGAACAAAGGAATAAGCTGCTACAAAGGGGTTAAAGTTCTAAACTTTTTGTCCCCCATGAGCCTGATATTAATTTTTTCTTGAAATAGCCGCTAACTTCTGCAAAAGAGGAACTAGGAGGCGCTACATAGTATCTAATTCTCATGAAAGGTTTCGCCCTTCCTTTATCAGAAAAAGAAATGCTTAAGAATTTCCTGGAAAAACAAGACAAAAAGTTTTCCAACATGGCTGATAACACGGGAGCTGATTAGGGATTTAATTATTCATTTCTAACCACTGCATGGAAAAATGACAGCCTGGAACTGATTGGTTGCAAAGGGCAAGAACACAATTTTTTTTTTTTTCCGCACATGGGAACAGACGTTGATGTTTGCAGCGGGCGCAGTACACAATTCCTGGACAAGAGCGCCCTCTGCTGTCCTTTTTAAAGCTGGGCTCTATTTTTCCACCATATGAGTAGTCGTGTCAGAATGTGACGCAGACCCCTGGGCTTCATTAATAAAATAGTAAACATGTGCGATTCTGCTCTTGGCAGTACAACTCGGGCGTTCTTAGGGGATAATTGTCTTTGTGAAATAATAGCTTCATCGTCAAATCCAATATTTGCAAACTGTGTTTGTTTTTTTGTTTTTTTGCGCCGTTCATAATCTAAGATTACTGCCAGCACGCTTTGAGCAATTATCCCGCTTTTCCTTCTTTTGTTCCGGTGGCAATGCCAGGCAAGAGCGATAAATGCCAAAGTTTTGTTTGGCAGTGAAAAAACAAAAGAATGCAAATTTGTGATCACTCTTGAAAAATCGCAGAGTGAAAGTCAATGGGAAACCATCTGATGCTACCACGCACACACATATGGACAACTTTAGAGGTTTTTTTCAGGAAGCTACAATGTATGTTTAAAAATTTGTAGACACCTGACCACTACAACTACCAATATGGCCAAAATTATGTGTGCAGGTGTCTCCAGTGAAGAGTACTGTTAATACCCCCTCATACAAAGACATTGTAGACAATTGTGCTCCTCCAACCTTGTGGTAACAGTTTGGTGAAGACCCCTCATACAAAGACATTGTAGACAATTGTGCTCCTCCAACCTTGTGGTAATAGTTTGAAGACCCCTCATACAAAGACATTGTAGACAATTGTGCTCCTCCAACCTTGTGGTAATAGTTTGAAGACCCCTCATACAAAGACATTGTAGACAATTGTGCTCCTCCAACCTTGTGGTAATAGTTTGGTGAAGACCCCTCATACAAAGACATTGTAGACAATTGTGCTCCTCCAACCTTGTGGTAACAGTTTGGTGAAGACCCCTTTCTGTTCCAGCATGACGTTGCCCTGTGTACATAGCCAGCTCCATAAAGACATGGTGTGACCAGTTTGGTGTGGAGGAACTCGAGTGTCCTGCACAAAGCCCTGACCCCATCCCTACTGAATGCCTTTTGGATGAATTGAAGCCCTGATGGGGAGCCAGGTCTTCTAATCCAACATCAGTACCTGACCTTACAAATGCTCTATTGGCAAATGGGCAAGAGAAGTTCAATTCATTCAAAAGCTGCCCAGTAGGGTTGAGGTCAGGGCTCTGTACTAGGTCACTTGAGTTTCTGTGAACTCGTCAAGATAGTTTGACCAGTTTGGTGTGAAGGAACTCCAGTGTCCCTGACCTCATCTCTACTGAGCACCTTTGGGGTGACAGATCAACTTACCATCTTACCTATATAGGCTTGTTGGACATCCCATTTCAAAAACCTGGCCAATAATGGAATTGACCCTCATTTGTGACTTTGCCCTCCTGAGAAGACTTTCCACACGATTTTGGAGGGTGTCTGTGGGAATTTGTGCCCATTTTTGTGAGGTTAGGCACTGAAGTTGGATGAGAAGACCTGGCTCCCAATTGGCGTTTAAATTCATCCCAAAGGTGTTCAGTAGGGTTGAACTGAGATCTCTATGCAGGACATTTGGGTTCCTCCACACCAAACTGGTGAAACCATGTCTTTATGGAGCTGGCTTTGTATACAGGGGGGGGCACAGTCATGCTGGAAAAGAAAAGGGTCTTCACCAAACTGTTATCACAAGGTTGGAAGAGCACAATTGGCTAGGAGGAGTGAGGAAGGAGGGAGGAAGTGGGGAAAAAAAAAAAGCGGGCAAGAGAGAGGGGGATAGGAAAGTAGAGAAAGAGGAAAGGAGCGAGATGTATAGAGAGGGAAAAGAATAGAATGAGGGAGGAGAGGGTAAAGAACAGAAGGAGAGAGGAGAATCTGAGAAGAAAGGGTTGAGAGGGAAAGAAAAAGAGATAGGGTGAAGGAGAGCGGAAAAGGGTGAGGGAAGGAGAGAGGAGTGAGGAAAAGGGGGAGAGGGAAGGAGTGAGAGGAAAAGGGGGAGATGGAGTGAGAGAGAGGAAAAGGGGGAGAGGTAAGGAGAGAGAAGGAAAGAGAATGGAAAAGGGGGAGAGGTAAGGAGAGAGAAGGAAAGAGAATGGGAAAGGGGGAGAGGGAAGGAACGAGAAGGAGTGAGAGGAAAAGGGGGAGATGGAGTGAGAGAGAAAAAAAAGGGGGAGAGAGAAGGAAAGGGAATGGAAAAAGGGGAGAGGGAAGGAGTGAGAGGAAAAGGGGGAGATGGAGTGAGAGAGAGGAAAAGGGGGAAAGGAAAGGAGCCAGAAGGAGTGAGGGAAAGGAAAAGAGGGAGGGAGGGAGAGGAGGAGAGGGAGAGGAAAAGGGGGAGGGAAGGAGAAAGAAGGAGAGAGGGGGAAAAGAAGAGAAGGAAAGATGGAGAGGAGAATCGGAGAAGGGTTAAGAGGGAAAGGAAAAGAGAGAGGGGGAAGGAGTGAGTGAGAGGGAGGGAGAAAGGGGAGAAAGAATATATATAGAAGGGAAAATAATTACTTACTCCTACAGATTGTGTAGGTTTGCCCACTTACAAAGAAATGAAGGGTCTATAATTTTTATCATAGGTGTATTTTATATGATAGAGACAGAATATCAACCAACAATCCTGACAAAAACCACACGATACAAATGTTATAAATGGAGTTGCAGTTCAGTGAGTAAAATAAGTATTCACCAAGATCGCCAAGCATAACATGTAGGCCTGGTTCACACCTATGCATTTTTTAGTGCATTTTCAGGTTTGCAGAAACACACTACAGTCCATTTAACATGGTTTCCTATGGGTCACGTTCACAACTGTGCATGTTATGGAAAAGGCCAGGGACGTTTTTCCTGGTTTTTGGTTGCATAGACCAGTGTTTCCCAACTCCAGTCCTCAAGGCGCCCCAACAGGTCCTGTTTTCAGGATTTCCTTCAGATGAAACTACTGTATTTACTAAGGCAGTGAAACTGATCAACTCACCTGTGCAAAATAATGGTAAGCCTGAAAACATGACCTGTTGGGGAGCCTTGAGGACTGGAGTTGAGAAACACTGGCTTAGACTTCAATGGATTAAAAAATGTGTATTGAAAAACGCAAAATGCACCTGAAATATGCAAACGGCAACCTGCATAGGTTTGAACCAGGCTTAAATACTTGGTGGAGAACCCCTTGTTGGCAAGCTCAGAGGTAAGACATTTCTTGTAGTTGGTGACCAGGTTTGCACACATCTCAGGAGGGATTTTGGTCCACTCTTTACAGATTTTCTCTAAATCCCCAACTTTTCTATAGGATTAAGGTCTGGAGATTGGCTAGGCCACTTAATGTGCTTCACTTGAGCCACTCCTTTGTTGCCTTTGCAGTATGTTTTAGGTCATTGCCATGCTGGAAGAACCATCCATGACCATGATCTTCAGAGGGAAGAAGGTTCTCATCCAGGATTTTACAATACATGGCCCCTCAATGCGGCAAAGTCGGCGTGTATTTTTAGCAGAGAAACAGCCCCAAAGCATGTTTCCACCTCTGTGCTTGACTGTAGGGATGGTGTTCTTAGGGTCATAGTCAGCATTTTTGTTCCTTCAAACACAAAGAGTCGGGTTAATGCCAAAGAGTTCCATTTTGGTCTCATCTGACCACAGCATATTCTCCCAATCCTTCTCTGAATTATTTAGATGTTCATTGGTAAACTTGAGATGGGCCTGTATATATGTCTTCTTGAGGAGGTTGGACCTGGTGGGAGCTGCAGGATTTCAATCCATGGCAGCGTATTGTGTTACCAATGGTTTGTTTGGTGACTGTGGTCCCAACTGCCTTGAGATTATTCACAAGCTCCTCCCGTGTAGTTCTGGGCTGATCCCTCACTTTTCTCATGATCATCCTCACCCCATGAGGCGAAATCTTGCATGGAGTGCCAGACCGAGGGCGATTGATAGTTATTTTGTATTCCTTCCATTTGCGAACAATCGCTCCAACAGTTGTCTCCTTCTCACCAAGCTTCTTGCTGATGGTCTTGTAGCCCATTCCAGCCTTGTGCAGGTCTACAATCTTGTCCCTGAGGTCCTTTGACAGCTCTTTGGTCTTGTCCATGATGGTGAGGTTTGAATGGAAGAAAGAGATTCTATGGACAGGTGTCTTTTATACACATAACGAGTTGTCGTTAGGAGGACCTTCTTACATTGACAGGACTGATCTGTGTGCCACATGAGCACCTACTGTAGCCAGTCTGTGGGAGCCAGAATTATTGTTGGTTGGTAGGGGATCAAATACTTATTTAACTCACTGAACTGCAACTCAATTTATAACATTTGTATCATGTTTTTTTTTCTGGATTTTTGGTTGATATTCTGTCTCGATCATTTAAAATACACCTATGATAAAAATTATAGATCCTTCATTTCTTTATAAGTGGGCAAAACTTACACAATCTGCAGGGGATCAAATCATCATTATTTTTCCCCACTGTATAAAGAGAGAAAGAGAGGGAGAAGGAAGGAAAGAGGGTGAGGAAAAGGAATACAAAAAAAACAGTCACTTCCAGCGCTAATAGGTCTTCTAAAGTAAAGGGTAACAGTTATAGTGATGGTAAAATGGTATCCCAAGACCGGATGGATGCTGCCTTCCTCAGATGGGGTAATCCAAAGGAAACTACAAGAAAAAGAAAAACTGCAGGCGCGCACCCCTAGTGCATTACCAAAGATAATTTATTAATAAAAAGTTGTAAAAAAGTGGGTACTCACAAAATGCAACTGCCAATAAGCCATAACATACACGGTATATGGACATGCACAGGACACGGGGTACGGCTGACGCATTTTGGGGGTGCACCCCTTTCCTTTCCTCATCAGCATAGCTCTGAGGAAGGGGGTGCGCCCCCTGAAACACATCAGCTGTACCCTGTGTCCTGTGCCTGTCCATATACCGTGTATTTTATGGCTTATTGGCAGTTGCATTTTGTGAGTACCCACTTTTATACAACTTTTTATTAACCGCTTGCCGACCAGCCGTCGTCATTATACTGCGGTAGGTCGGCACGATCCCGCGAGCCGACGTATAGCTACGATGGTTCGGGATAGCAGGCGGGGACGTGCTCACGCGCCCGCTGCACTGCGGGGGTGTCGATGCTCGTGATGACCGCCGGCCACGAGCAATCGCGGGCACGAGAGGCAGAACAGGGACGAGTGTGTGTGTGTAAACACACAAATCCCTGGTTTGTTCTGTGAGAGGTGACAGATCGTGTGTTCCTAATAGCTAGGAACCACGATCTGTCATTTCCTTTAAGTCAGTCCCCTCCCCCTACAGTTAGAAACACATAGTCAGGGAAAACAGTTAACCCCTTGATCGCCCCCTAGTGTTAACCCCTTCCCTGCCAGTGACATTTTTACAGTAATCAGTGCATTTTTATAGCACTGATCGCTGTATAAATGCCAATGGTCCTAAAAATGTGTCAAAAGTGTCCGATGTGTCCGCCATAATGTCGCAGCCCCAATAAAAAAAATCGCAGATCACCACCATTATTAGTAAAAAAAAATAAAAAATGCTATAAATCTATCCCCTATTTTGTAGACGCTATAACTTTTGCGCAAACCAATCAATATACGCTTATTGCGATTTTTTTTTTTTTTTTTTACCAAAAATATGTAGAAGAATAAATATCGGCCTAAACTGAGAAAATTTTCTTTTTTAAGAAAACAAAAAATGGGGATATTTATTACAGCAAAAAGTACAAAATATTGTGTTTATTTTTGAAAATCGTCGCTCTTTTTTTGTTTATAGCGCAAAAAATAAAAACCGCAGAGGTGATCAAATACCACCAAAAGAAAGCTCTATTTGTGGGGAAAAAAAAAGGACATCAATTTTGTTTGGGTGCAGTGTCGCACGACCATGCATTGTGCAGTGCCGAATTGCAAAAAATTGCCTTGGTCATTCAGCAGCCAAATCTTCTGGGGCTGAAGCGGTTAATAAATGATCTTTCGGTAATGCCCTAGGTGTGAGCACTCCTTCCATATTTGTTTTTCTTGACGAAAAGGAATAGCGAAAGAGAGGGGAAGGAGTGTGAGCGAGAGGAAAGGATAAAGGGAGAGAATGAAGAGAAAGAGGAAAAGAGAGAGAGGGAAGTACTAGGCTTGTGCAATGCGTTTCGTAACGAATCGAAATTCAGCCGAATTTTGCATCTATCGAACATTCAGGTGCATCCGAATAAAAAAAATAACGAATTTCAACTAATATGAAAGAAATTATAGCGGATATAACGAATGAATTCGACATGATTCGGTAATTCGTTAAAGGTCGAATGAAACAAAAGGTCAACTGAAAGTAAATCTTACAGTCCAATCAGCTGATTAATTTTGTGCTGGAGGTTGGATTACTGGCAAAGTGCATTCCTGAGAACTGAGTGAGAAGGGTGTTGTATTGTATTTGAGCAGAGGAGAAGAGATACTGTCATTGTGTGTGTTAATAGATTCAATAAACAAACGACTTTCCAAACTACGAATCATTATCACAAATATATATACATACATAAATATCGAATTTCAACGAATACAAACGAAATTATAGCACATATAACGAATGAATTCGACATGATTCAGTAATTCGATAAAGGTCTAATGAAACAAAAGGTCAACTCAAAGTAAATCTTACAGTCCAATCAGCTGATTAAAGTGGAGGGCCACCCTAAAAAAAAAAAAATTAGATGAAAAAGCCTAAAAAAATTAAAAAATAAAAAACATTTGAAAAAAAGAAAATTTTTTAAACTTACCTAAACCCTTGTTGCTAGGCAGCCTTCGTAATCTGCCTCTTCCTATTCCGCGGCGTGTTCTGCTCCTCGGTGAGCGGCCCTGTTGCCTTCTGGGAACTATGTGTGTTCCCAGAACACCACGGGGCCATTCACAGAGCGCCGCGCCGCTCGCGCGTACGCAGTAGGAAACTGGCAGTAAAGCCGCAAGGCTCCACTGCCTGTTTCCCTTACTTAGGATGGCGGTGCCGGGACCCGAGAGCCGAGAGACGGGTCGGCCTCGGGCGGCCGACATCGTGGGCACCCAGGACAGGTAAGTACTTATTTAAAGTCAACAGCTACAGTGTTTGTAGCTGCTGACTTTTAATTTTTTTTTTTTTCAGGGACGGAATCCAGCTTTAATTTTGTGCTGGAGGTCGGATTACTGCAGTGCATTCCTGAGAATTGAGTGAGAAGGGTGTTGTATTGTATTTGAGCAGAGGAGAAGAGATGCTGTCATTGTGTGTGTTAATAGATTCAATAAACAAACGACTTTCCAAACTACGAATATATATACATACCTAAATATCGAAATTCAACGAATACGAAAGAAATTATAGCGGATATAACGAATGAATTCGACACGATTCGAGATTCAGTATAACGAATATCGACGCTCTACGAGTAATAACGAATTATCTGAAAACATATTAACGGATATAACAGAACGAAATTATGTATTTTACGAATGACAACGACACGAAACTAAACAAAATTTCCCGTTGTGCACAAGTCTAGGAAGGACAACGGGAGAAAAAAGGAGGAAAGAAAGAGGTGGGAGGGGATCGAGAGGAAAGGAGAAAGAAAGAGAGAGAAAAAGAAAGGGAAGAAGAGAGCGATCGAGGGAAGAAAGGAGATATATAGGTAAAGAAAAGGAGAGCTATCCTGCCGTCATCAGCTCTCTTCTTCCATTTAGCATCTCAGAACACCAGAATCTCGGTGTTCCCAAACCTTGAACACATTTGGCCCCGATCCGCCATCACCGTTGACAGGTCCTCTTCATATATATTTATTGCAGACATTTCTTTTTTTTTTTTTTATAAGTGCACATATGCTGTTTACTCGGTAGAGTGCCGCACTTGAGACGGCACATTTAGAAATCAGTAATAACAATAATAATTGAAGTGCGTTTAATGCATAACAGCTCCTTTGGAACCTAAGAGCCTCTTATCTCTACACCGGAGTGAAGATAAAACATAAAAGACTATTTTGTAACACAAAACCCTCGATAGCGGCTTTCAAGCTTTATTTTTTTAATTTTTTTTTTTTCAAATTGACAATCAATTGACAAGCGCAGAGTAAATCAGGAGCGTGCCTGATTTGTGTATCTAAATTACTCCAAGAAGCACCGCGCCATCCAAGCCCAGAACACTTCATTTTAAAGCATCATTTAAAAGTCATCAATTCAAACGTGTTAAAAGGACGAGCTGATTTAAATTGATCTCTTTTGTTGTAATGTGGAGTTATTCTGAACAGGCAGCCGAGGAAAATAGATATTTTTTTTTTTCAGAGAAGTTTATTTTATATATGATCGTGTCAAGGGGTCCCCCCACATTCTTGGAAGGAAGACAATAAAACGGGAGTTTTGGCCACCACGGGACCAAGGATAGTGGGGGGGGTACAGACAGTACTCCTGTATGGGGCCCAATCAGGTCAACAGGAGGGGTCACCAACTTCTTAACGCCGCGCGTCCCCTTTTTTTTCACTCCTTATCACCGATTACAACACCCAGAATCCCCTGCTGCTGGTAGGGCTAGGGAAGTGCAAGGGGCGCACTGACAATGCTACGGAAGGGGCCCCAAGGCCAGTGGACACACCCTTCTAGATGAAGCTTCACTCCAAATCCTAAAGATGTAGGAAGCCCCCAAAAAAGAGTGCTGTGTGTCAGAGGGGTGCAGGGTAATGGAGGATGCAGAGTGAGGTGTAATTGGGAATGCAGAGGGTACAGAGAGCAGGGTGATGAGGGGTGCAGGAAGCGGGGTAATGGGGGATGTGGAGGGTGTAGAGAGCAGGGTGATGGGGGATGCAGGGAGCAGGGTAATGGGTGTAGAGTGCAGGGTAATTTTAATTTTCTTTAAGAGCCTTGGGTGACACCACTAACACTTCAGGGTACAATGGATAGCGCGCCCCCCGCTGGGTGCTGTGGTTCATCCTGAGAGCCAATTTGCCACTACAGGCCACCAGAGGAACCATAGCGAGGGATACACCTGGAAGTGCCAGACAGTATCAATAGCCAGAGTTCTTCAAGAGAGAGAGAGTTGGGTCTTCCCACCCACCAGGTATTTATCTACTACTTTTGTAGGGTCTGGTTTTGTCACAGAGGTAACAGGGTGGCTTTAAAGTCACCAGTGGGCATCTGTAATAACTCACTTATTCTTGAACTTTTATAATCGTACAAAGTGTACTTCTTAGGAATTACTTGCATTTTTTTAATTACTTGTATTCTCTCCCTGTCAAAACAGAAGTGTCAGGCTGTAAAGGTTTCTTCCCTCCGCAGAGGATGTCCTATCTCCTGTCTAAGCTCACTGATAACACTCATAGAACTGTATATATATATATATGTGTGAATAGGTGCTAGAACACCCACCTACTAAGTCACTTCTTGTCTCCGCCCCTACCCACCTCCGAGCAACATCTCTTGGTTCCACCCCTTACCCACCAGCAGCAGTTGAACCCCCAGCAACAATAGACCTCCCCAGCAACAATAGGCCACCACACAAAAACAGGTCCCCTCCAGTAACAATAGATCTTCCAGCAGCCAGCATCAGTAGACCCTGCAGCACACCCCAGCACCCCTTGTCATTAGATACATTCAGTGCTGGAGGTGCCGGAACTGCGTTCCCCCGCATTCCCGGCAAATTAAGTGAAATAAAATGAGAGCCTTTGTTATAGGACAGTTTTTTTATCTTCCTCCAGCAGCCCAGAGACATTGTCAATCAGCTCTAAGCACAGGGAGGAGACTGGTCAGCCACCACTAGGGGGCCTCACAGCCTGACACGTCTGCTTTTAACAGGGAAGGAATACAAGTGAAAAACAGCACAGCACACACACACTTAGTGATAAGGCTGCACAGATAGAGCAGCGTAAATGTGGAGATTCTAAGAAAAGCTCACCCCTGACTAGTTCTATGTAAGCAAAGATGCTAATCGCAGTTTATGGAGAAGATGGCCACTTATAAAATGCATTTGCAGTATAATTTCTGGTTAGCACAGTGGAGGTTGGCAGATCTGTAGGGTCGTATAAGTATATAAGTGTTGTCACCACAGGGGGGCACTGTGGACAGCACAATTAATTATATAATATGCCACGTCCTAGACTGAGTATATATAAGGAATTAGAAAAACAATGGACTTTTCAGGCATATTGCACTATGGTTTAAAAAGATCTGTAGGGTTGTTGAATTGCTTTCTGCATCTTTGGCAGGCAAAAAATACATTCCATGTGTGTTAATCTGTTTTGCTGGCATAAATGACCCTCCAGGAATGGGCCTCACAAATAATTTACCTTGTATCCCTGGATGTCTCCGTTCTGTGTCTCCAGAGGTGGAGGGTCCCATGTCACATCCAGCTGTACCGCCGTGGCGGTCTGTATAGCGACGTTCTGCGGTGGAGCTGTGGGCACTAAGAGAAAGAAATGGAAGAATGTACAGTATTTATTTCCTGTTTGAACCCAGAATTCCAGCGCTGTAAGGCTATAAACGCTGTGCCCATAGTAAGTGTATATCATACACACACACACACCATGACATTCACAACACAACACTCTGCACTGTTCACAATGAAGGTTGATGTGTATTCAGATCAATATGAAGGTGCAGGATTATGAGATAAAGTCCTTGTACTGAGAATTGCAATGACCAAGGTTGCACAGCTCAGAGCATTGTCCATGCTGTGTCTATAGGTAGGTGGCCTTCACAATGTATCACAATGTAGTAGTTTGGCTTTCACCATGGCCAAAATGTTCCCAGGTGTCGTGATTGTAAAGTCATAGTCTGTTCTGAATACCTTCAATATAATGTACATGGCTGATAATATCATTTGGAATGTGGCGCCCATACCTAGAATATCACAGCATAGACTACAGTAAAAAAAAATTCTATTTTCCGGTAGCACATCTACTGCAAGAGTGAAAAAAAAAAAAAAAGATACAATGCATCTTTTTCTTCTTGCCAGGCAAGATAAAAAAAAACACTTTGAAAAGTAGAACTAAAGGCAAAACTTTTTTTATTCCATTTTGCATGGGCATTGCCCAGGGGGCCTCAGGTGCATGGGGGCCCCATGATAATTTTGCATTATATCATACTGCCAACTGTCCCAGACTTGCTAGGGCAGTCATGCTTTTTACTAAGCTGTCCTAGGATGGCTGTGTCCCACAATCTGTACTATGCCCTCCTGATCCCAGTATTGTGCCCTCCTGACCCCCCCACCCCCCATACTTTCCCCCCCTGATCCCCGTATTGTTTCCTCCTGCCCCCCCCCCCATGTATTGTGCCCTTCTGCCTCCCCCCTGTACTGTGCCCTCCTGATCCCAATAATGTGCCCTCCTGCCCCCCCGTACTGTGCCCTCCTCACCCCCCCTTTTGCCTCCCCCTGTACTGTGCCTCCTGACCCCCCCCCCCATTGCCTCCCCGCCTGTACTGTGCCCTCCTGATCCAAATATTGTTTCCTCCTGCACTCCCCATATATTGTGTCCTTCTGCCTCTCTTCTGTATTGTGCCCTCCTGATCCCCCCCCCCCCCCCACATAATGTGCTCTCCTGATCTCAGTACTGTGCCCTCCTGACCCCTCGCTTCTGCCTTATGCCCTGTACTGTGCTCTCCTGATCCTAGTATTGTACCCTCCTGATCCCTGTATTGTGCCCCCCCTGACCCCCCCCCCCCCGTATTGTGCCCTTCTGCCTCCCCCCCTTACTGTTTCTCCGAATCCCCCATATTATGCCCTCCTAATCCGAGTATTATGCCCTTCTGCCTCCTCCCCCCTGTCCTGTGCCCTCCTGACCCCCCCTATTGCCACCCCACCCCATACTCTGACCTCCTTATCCCAGTATTTTTTACCTCCTGCCCCCCTCCCCCCCATATTGTGCCCTTCTGCCTCCCCCCTGTATTGTGCGCTCTTTACCCTCCCGAATTGTGTTCTTCTACCACCCCCCTCCCACCCCCCCCGTAGTGTGCCCTGCTGATCCCAGTATTGTGCTTTTCTGCCTCCCCTCTACTGTGCCCTTTGTGCTCATTAGTCTTTGATTTATGGTGTGTTTTCTTCTTGTTTTAAAATCTATTTTATTGAAAGTACTAATAAATATATGTTTATTTTCTATCAACTATTTATACTTTAATCTTGTAATAGTGTCAATGTGTTTAACCACTTCAGCTCCGGAAGGTTTTACCCCCTTCATGACCAGACCATTTTTTGCTTTTCAGCACTGCACTATTCCTAAATGACAGCACCAGTGACACTAATACAGTGATCAGTGCTAATACTATACACTGTCACTGTACCAATGACACTGGCTGGGAAGAGGTTAACATCAAGGGGCAATTAAAGGGTTAACTGTGTGCCTAACAAGTGTTAATGTGTGCTGCTTTTATGAAGAGAGGTGAATGTGTTTTAGCAGGGAGAAAACACAGACACATGGCAGCTCTGTGTACAGAGCCCTGTGTTGTTAGTAAACACAAGGCTCTGTACTGTGATTCGCTGAGCCGATCAGCAGGTACCGCCCATAAATCATTGGCCGGATCCTGGTAACCGACTTGTGCTGCAGTGAATGACAAAAGAAAAAAAAAATTGTTGCTGCAAGAAATTTGCATCTGAATGTAACTTTTTTTTTTTTTTTTTTAAAGGTCATGTAAATCCATAAGATCGGTGATCTTCATGTGTAGATTGTAAGTTCTAAAGAGCAGAGCCCTCTGATTCCTCTTGTATTGAATTGTATTGTAGTGTCGGCCCTCATATTGTAAAGCGCTGAGCAAACGGTCGGCGTCATATAAATTCTATATAATAATAATAATAATAATGTGTATGGCCAACATGAAAACAATTGACAAAGGTACTCCAATAAATATAAATGTATTAAAAACAAACTCTCACCTGCTTCTCCCACAAACACTTCTTGGGGAACACTTGCCGGTCCTTCCCCGACCGCGTTGTACACGCTGATTCTGATCTCGTATCGCTTGTGCTTGTTCAAATCTGACACAACAGACAAAATGGTGGCAGGAAGATTATTCAAATATATTGTACGGGTTATCCTGGGAAAAAAATGTTTGATGCCTTTCAGCTACTTTGAGAACTAATACAGTGGTCTCCAAAATGTATCTCTTTGCTTGCCTTTATGCAGCCCCTAGGGGGCAACATTCATCCCACTGACACCAATGATGGGGCACTATAACTCCCACTGATACTAATGATGGAACACTATTCATTCCACTGACACCAACGATGAGGCCTTATTTCCACTGACACAAATGATGGGCCACTGATACCAATGATGGGCCACTCTTTCTTCCACTGACACCAATGATGGGACACTATTCCTTCTACGGTCACCAACAATGAGACATTATTTCCACTGGCACCAATGATAGGGCACTATTCCTCTCCCTGACACTAACAAAAATGCACCATTACTTCCACTGACACCAATGATGGGCCACTCTTCTTTCCACTGACATCAACGATGAGGCCTTATTTCCACTGACACCAATGATGGGACACTATTCCTTCCACTGACACCAATGATGGGGTAATATTCTTCCCACTGACACCAATGATGGGGCACTATTCCTCCCACTGACACCAATGATGGGGCACTCTTCCTTCCACTGACACTAACAAAGAGGCACCATTACTTCCACTGATATCAATGATGGGACACTATTCCTTCCACTGACACCAATGATGAGGCCTTATTTCCACAGACACCAATAATGGGGCACTATTCCTCCCACTGACACCAATGATGAGATACTATTCCTCCCACTGACACCAATGATGGGGCACTATTCCTCCCACTGACACCAATGGTGGGTCACTATTCCTCCCACTGACACCAATGATGGAGCACTATTCCTCCCACTGACACCAATGATGGGTCACTATTCCTCCCACTGACACCAATGATGGGTCACTATTCCTCCCACTGACACCAATGATGGGTCACTATTCCTCCCACTGACACCAATGATGGGACACTATTCCTCCCACTGACACCAATGATGGGACACTATTCCTTCCACTGACACCAATGATAAGGCCTTATTCCCACTGACACCAATGATGGGGCACTATTCCTTCCACTGACACCAATGATAAGGCCTTATTCCCGCTGACCCCAAGATGGGGCTCTTTATTTACAAAGCTTGGAGATCACGGAACTAGTACATAGTCAGGAATGGCGGCGTATCTGTGTTTTCTGTATTAATGGTGAATTATGGGAAAATAATGCAGCGGTAGAACGGCGAGGGTCTAGTGACTTTACCCTTCTTCTTTTTTTGTTGTAGATGAAAGTGGAAGGATCCGCTAGTGGTGACAACCTGTCTACAAATCCAAACAGATTTCCCGCACACTTCTGATTATCTGATACACAGAAGATACAAAGTAGCAGCAGAGCAGCAGCTGTTACATTGTATCCTCTACATATCACATAAACAAGGAGAAGTGCTGCGACCTGCTTGGATTTCTATAGACTGCAGATGGATCAAAGGGTGAAAAAAAGTGAAAACTATTTATTTTTTTTCTTTGCTCAGAATGCTCAGGGGTCTCGGGAAGCGAATTGTCATTCAGTTTATTTCTCAAGCTGCTTCTTGTATCTTTTGCATCAGATATCTCAACCTTCACACAGCCATTCGTAGCTGAAAAGGATATTCAATTGAACACTTATTTTTATATTCTATAAACACTAAAGCACTGAGATTTCATTTTTACTCTACAGTATGTTATAACTAGTAGCATGCAGTTAGAGAGCAGAGAGGTGAGCTCATCAGTCATCTGCTTCTCCTTTCATTGTCCAGTCACAGGCTGGAGGAGGGACAAGACCTGTAAGCTTTACTTAAATCAGTATTAAACCCAAAATAAAAAAATGTAATATGCTGCAGCTTGCCAAACCTTAGGTGTGATGGCTGCATTAGTTTTTCTTTTAACCTTTTTTCCTTTATTTTTCACCTGGTGATCCTGCCAGTAGCACGCCTACTTAGGCTAGGTTTACATGTATGCAGTTTTTTTTTTTTTTTTTTAGATCTGTGGAAACGCACTACAATCCATTGAAGACCTCAATATGTATACAGCGGGGAAAATAATGATTAGTTCCCCTGCAGATTGTGTAAATTTGCCCACTTACAAAAAAATGAAGGGTCTATAATTTTTATCATAGGTGTATTTTAAATGAGACAGAATATCAACCAAAAGTCCAGAAAAAAACACGATACAAATGTTATAAATTGAGTTGCAGTTCAGTGAGTAAAATAAGTATTTGATCCCCTACCCACCAACAATAATTCTGCCCCCCACAGACTGGCTACAGTAGGTGCTCATGTGGTACACAGATTAGTCCTGTCAATATAAGAAGGTTCTCCTAACGACAACTCGTTATGTGTATAAAAGACACCTGTCCACAGAATCTCTTTCTTCCATTCAAACCTCATCATCATGGGCAACACCAAAGAGCTGTCAGAGGACCTCAGGGACAAGATTGTAGACCTGCACAAGGCTGGAATGGGCTACAAGACCATCAGCAAGAAGCTTGGTGAGAAGGAGACAATTGTTGGAGCGATTGTTCGTAAATGGAAGAAATATACAATAACCATCAATCGCCAACGGTCTGGAGCTCCATGCAAGATTTCACCTCATGGGGTGAGGATCATCATGAGAAAAGTGAGGGATCAGAACTACACGGGAGGAGCTTCTGAATGATCTCAAGGCAGTTGGGACCACAGTCACCAAACAAACCATTGGTAACACAATACGCCGCCATGGATTGAAATCCTGCAGCACCGCCAAGGTCCCCCTTCTCAAGAAGGCACATGTACAGGTCCGTCTGAAGTTTACCAATGAATATCCCAATGATTGGGACACAGTGCTGTGGTCAGATGAGACCAAAATTGAGCTCTTTGGCAATAACTTGACGTGTTTGGAGGAAGAAAAATGCTGACTATGACCCTAAGAACACCATTCCTACAGTCAAACGTGGAGGTGGTAACATGATGCTTTGGGGCTGTTTCTCTGCTAAAGGTACAAGACCGACTTTGCCGCATTGAGGGGCCAATGGACGGGGCCATGTATTGCACAATCTTCGTTGAGAACCTTCTTCCCTCAGCCAGAACACTGAAGATGGGTTGTGGATGGGTCTTCCAGCATGACAATGACCCAAAACATACCGCCAAGGCAACAAAGAAGTGGTTCAAGAAGAAGCACATGATGGAGTGGCCTAGCCAGTCTCCAGACCTTAATCCTATAGAAGATTTATGGAGGGAGCTGAAACTGAGTTGCCAAGAGACAGCCAAGAAACCTTAAGGATTTAGAGAAGATCTGTAAAGAAGAGTGGACCAAAATCCCTCCTGAGATGTGTGCAAACCTGGTCACCAACTACAAGAAACGTCTGACCTCTGTGATCGCCAACAAGGGTTTCTCCACCAACTACTAAGTCATGTGTTGCTTGGGGATCAAATACTTATTTTAGTTCCTGAACTGCAACTCAATTTATAAAATTTGTATCATGCTTTTTTCTGGATTTTTGGTTGATATTCTGTCTTTATCATTTAAAATACACCTATGATAAAAATGATAGACCCTTCATTTCTTTTAAGTGGGCAAACTTACACAATCTGCAGGGGATCAAATAATAATTTTCCCCCACTGTATATATGGCTTTGAAGTAGTTTACCGGGGTTATGGGTGAAGCTATCAGCCATAACCCCGTTTTTTTTTTCAGCCAACGATTCTCTTTCTCATAAAAGTAATGCAAGCGGCTTATTAGCTTTTAGAAGAAGCTGGAGGGGTTGTCCCCCTCCTCCCTGCTGTTTTTCAAGGTTTCTCTGGCTTACCGGTCTTACCAGCAAGCCTGGGAAATGATCCAACAGTTTGCACAGCTGGTCATAGAGGTGAGACAAGAGCGTCTCTGATCAGCTCTATGATCTTAGAGGACCGGAGCGAGACCATGACATCACTTCCAGTCTAGGGCGGAAGTAAACACATTTTTTTTTTTCTTTAAAGCATCAGATCAATTTTTTTTTTTTTTTGCTCTTTTGCTTTCAAAGGTAGAAGAGAGATTTGGGGTCCTATTGACCCCAGATGTCTCCATAAAGAGGACCTGTCATCCTTGTTTCTATCACAAGGGATGTTCACAATCCTTATAATAGGAATAAAAGTGGTAAAAAAATATATTAAAGGGACAGTTTAAATATAACAAAAAAAAATAAAATAAGGAAAAAAAAAAAAAAGTAAAGCGCCCCCATTCCTCTGCGCTCACGTTTTAGAAGCGAATGCAGATGTAAATCACGCACGCATATGTAAACTGTGTTTGCACCACACATGTGAGGTGTCGTCGTGATCATTAGAGTGAGAGCAATAATTCTAGCGCCAGACCTCCTCTGTACCTTTTAAATAGGTAATCTGTAAAAAATGTTAAAGTGTCGCCTAAGGAGATTTACAAGTATTGTAGTTTCTCGCCATTCCACGAGCGTGCGCAATTTTAAAGCGTGACATGTTAGATATCTATTTACTCAGTGTAACATCATCTTTTATATTTTATTAAAAAAATTGGGTTATATATTGTGTTTTTTTTGCATTCAAATTCTTTAAAGTGTTTTTTATTCCCCCCAAAAATTGCATTAGAAAAAAAGGCTGTGCAAATAACGCGTGGCATAAAAAAAATTGCAACAATCGCCATTTTATTCTCTAGGATCTCTGCTACAAAAATATATAATGTTTGGGGTTTCAAAGTAATTTTCTAGCAAAAAATATACTGATTGCTACTAGGCATGTGCAATTCGTCTAGTTCCGCAATTATTTTTTTTAACTAATTTCGATAAATTCGTTAATTCGGAAATTAACTGAACTAAATCCGAATTAACGAAAACCAGTTCAATGAATTTTTCAGAATATTCGTAAATTCGAATATTCGTAAATACGTCCATTCCTACATTCAAAAATTCGAAATTCAGAAACTCGAAAATCTGAAATGGTTACTAACTAATAATAACTTAACTATTACTAACTATTTAATTATAGGTATTGGAATTTCCTTTCAAATTTGGCTGTGAACATAATGAATACGAATTTATCCGAAGTTACGATTTATCCGAAATAATAAATGCCGCATCTGAACGATTGAAACCTAACAAATGAATAATAATCATTTTTTTTATTATTAGTATTATTTATTATTAATTTGTTCAGTTCCAGCTGTTTAGATGCGGCATTCATTATTTCGGATAATTTGTATAAGTATAATTTAATAGTTATTATTATTTAGTTAGATATTTTCTCGAATTTTCTTTCTTATTTTTGAATTTTCGAATTTACGAATTGCGATCATAACGAATAACCCGAAAAATGAATAAAAAACCCCCCAAATACGAACACACTTTTCGACAGTGCCAGGAAAGGCCTGTTCTGGAGGTGGTTACAGTAACAGTTTTTATTTCTTTTGGGATAAAGGTTTTACATAAAAAAAAGCTTATCATTGTAAGCACCCCTGTTAGTGGTAAATGGTTTGTCTGAACCCTCTAACTGTTGCTTTTCCTGGACTGTTTGATCTGTTGAAAATAAAGAAGAAAAGCCAAAAAAAAAAAGAAAACAAATGCAGCCACTACACACAGCCATTAGGAATTGAAAAGCTACAACATATTGCATTTTTTGCTTTGGGGTTTAATACTGCTTTACTTACAGTATACAAAAAACAGCTCTTTTCCCCATGCCAGACAGCGCTGTGCTGTGTAGCAGAGCTGTGTAAATTTCAGGACTGGATGGACAGAATGACAACGAAGGAACTGAGATTTATTTTACTCTAAAAGTATTCTAGTAGCATGCAGTTAGTTGTGACCGCACTTACTGTCCAGCTCGTACTGGGTGAGGGCCGGCTCGCTCAGGTTCCGGATCATGTAGGTCGCTATGTGGAATGGTAGAGCAAGGATCGGGGTGGAGAAGGGGGTGAGGGACAAACGGAGGACAGGAGTGAGGCAATGTTAGTATACATAAGACATGCAGACATAAAGACAGCTCTCTTTTCACACAAATACATAGATTGGAAGCATACATAAAAGTTCACTCTTTGTGATGTGGGAGCGTTGAACCTTATGCGGATGCGTTTTAATGCGACGCGTAGTTTGTGGTCCTAGAGGCTGCTCACCAGCAACTGTGGGGTCTTAGAGGGGAAAAAAGAGTGACCCCTATTGCCGAATATCTGAAAGATCCTGGGGAGGCGAGTGAAGTGACAACCTCAGCCTGGACTCTGACCAGGCCACGCCTCCAACACTCTTCTCTCCACCCCCTGGAGTTTAGTCTTGGGGATATGGACCCCCAGAGGAGTTTGTTGAAGTTTTGACAGGATGGGAGCATCACAACAGCTTGTACAGAATTTTAAATATTTTTTTTTGTTACGCCAACACATTTCTGAACCCCCAAAACGCGTTGGCTATTGCTAAATAAAAATCCTTTAAAAGTCCATACAAGCTGGTGTGGTGCTCCCATCCTTTAAAAACTTCAACAAAAGATTGTTCATGTAGGGGATATGGTTGGAAATTTCGGTTTTGTTCTTACCACAATATCTACATTTGCATCCCAAGATTGCTGAAATATGCACAATATACATGCACAAATTTGGAAAACAGTTCAAGTTTTTTGCATTTTTTACACATACAATTTATTTTCGAAAAGCCAAAATGTGTTTTTGTTCTTGGAAGAATCTGTGGAACAAAGGTATCACAAATCTGGTGGAGGCTGCCTCATGTCTGTGGTTGGGTATATATACCCTACATGGCCAAAGGTTGGTGGATACCTGAGCATCACACCTACATGAGCTTGTTGGACATCCCATTCCAAAGCCGCAAAATCAGGCCATACAATCTCTATTGAGCAAAGACATTATAGACAATTGTACTATTCCAACTTTGTGGTAACCGTTTGATGAAGACCCTTTTCTGTTTCAGCATGACTGTGCCCCCCCGCCCCCCCCCCCCCCCCCTGTGTACAAAGCCAGTTTCATAAAGACATGGTGTGACCAGTTTGGACCAGTTCCCCAAAGACATGGGCTGACCAGCTCCATAAAGACATTGGTTGACCAGCTTGAACCAGCACCATGAGGACATGGGTTGATCAGTTTGGACCAGCTCCATAAAGACATGGTGTGACCAGTTTGCACCAGCTCCAAAAAGACATGGGCTGACTAGCTCCTTAAAGAAATGGGCTGACCAGCTCCATAAAGACATGGTGTGACCAGTTTGGACCAGCTCCATAAATACATGGTGTGACCAGTTTGGACCAGCTCCATAAATACATGGTGTGACCAGTTTGGACCAGCTCCCCAAAGACATGGGCTGACCAGTTTAGACCAGCTCCATAAAGACATGGGCTGACCAGTTTGGACCAGCTTCCCAAAGACATGGGCTGACCAGCTCCAAAAAAGACATGGGTTTACCAGCTTGAACCAGGACCATGAGGAAATGGATTGATCTGTTTGGATCAGCTCCATAAAGACATGGGTTGATCAACTTGAACCAGCACCATGAGGACATGGGTTGACCAGTTTGGACCAGCTCCATAAAGACATGGCGTGACCAATTTGGTGTGAAGGAACTGGAGTGTCCTGGACAGAACCCTGGCCCAAACCCTATGGAACACCTTAGGGATGAATGGTAACAGCAATGGTGAGCCAGGTTTTCCCATCAAACATCAGTACCTGAGCACAAATATTCTTTTGGCTGAGTAGGCAAGGGCTCTATGCAGGACACTTCAGTTCCTCCACACCAAACTGGTCACACCATGTCTTTATGGAGCTGGCTTTGGGATTAATTGGACCACTGATTGTGAGCCAGGTCTTCTCATCCTAACACCAGTATCCGACCTCACAAATGGACACGATTTCCCCACAGACACTCTCCAGAATCCTGTGAAAAGCCTTCCCAGAGAATGTTATGGCCTCAAAGGTGGGCAGCCCCATTTCAATGGCCATGGTTTTGGAATGAGATGTCCAACAAGCTCATAAATGTGTGATAGTCAGATATCCACAGACTTCTTCCTATATATAGTATTTTTGTGAAAAAGCCACTAGGGACAAAAAAAATACTAAAACTGACCATAGATGATGCGATTTTCTTTCCTGCAACCACTGGTTGCAAAAAGGAAAATCGCTCTATTCCTTCATCAACAGTCAAGAGTTGATATGGGAATCCCTCCCGTGGAGCTATTATGTTCTACTGGTGGGGGCCACAATGATTATTGCTACTGGTAATAATCACACCCTAAAAATCCAACATGCTGGTTGTACCCAAGTTGATTGATGGATCCACTTGGGTACAATTGGCCTTCCCATACATGGTTCGAATCTCGACCGGTCCCTGCTGAACCAGCCAAGTCTCAAACCGGCTTAAGGTTACCCATAAATACGATCTGATTGTTGCTTGATCCCACTGCCAACAGTCCAATCATTTGTCTAAAGAATGCCCCCTACCTTTACAGACTCTCCCAGACAGGCTGATTTTGAGGAAGAATAAAGTCCCTATTTATTTTCTTGACCAATTACTACTGTACCCCAAATGTATGGCAAGTCACTGTTTGCAGTTTTTCAGATACATATGTGCAGCTTTGGGGCCAATTTTCTGAGCAACACTTAAGTGTATTTATTTAACGGACTTCATTATTGCACTATAATTGTCTCATGGAAATGTTCGGTTCACACACAGTTATCACGTAGGTTAAGAACAGCCATTTTTTCCCCACAAAAACAAGTTATTTAAAGGAGAAGTAAATGACATGTGAAGCCCTTCAGGAGGTAAGTGGAGCACTGTCATTGACACTTACCTCTGAGTCCCCATCACTAGACCGAGATCCTAGAGAACACCGCTCTGGCTGCCGCTCACCTTGGCTCCTGGGATGATGTAGGGTTGAAGGAGTCCTCCCTATAGTCTACTAGGGGCCGAATATTTCAAGCAAGTGGGACCTGGTGGTAGGTGGGCAGCAGTAAGAGCTGCTTTTTCAAGAGGCCTCAGTCTAGTGATAGGTGGCTCAGATGTAAGTGTACATTACTGGGTTACACTTCTCTCCTCCTGCACTTTAAAGTGACACTAAGCAATATCCTTATTCTCCAAAAATAATTTATACACATCCACGACTTAATGGATCTGTAATCTGTTTATCATTAAATATTGTATTTCTGCCTGATTGTAAATTCCTCCATGAGCTTCCGAACCTCTCCTCTCCCCCACCCCCTCACTTATGTCTGTTTGGACCAAGCAGGGCATGTTGGTTCCTCTATGCACACTACAAATCTCATAGTCCAATGTCCACCTCTGGAGTAAGCAAGAGAGGGTGGCTATGTTCCTACATTCAGCTAGAGCTAGACCATGGTGAATGAACAAAGCCAACCTCCAGCAAGAAGTTAGATCACAGTTACCACTTCAGTCGCATAACTTACTTCTAAGTGAGGTGTGCCCCATATTCTGCTCACTGCTCCTTAAATCGCCTTTCTAGTGATGCCCGGTCCTTTTCCTGCCACTGAGCTTCTGGCATTGTCAGGGTTGATTGCCTCGGGTCTAACATTGTGGTACAGTGAAAGTCCTAAAGGCTTGCTGTCCCTTTTTGTCCTCTCCTCCATTTAGAAAGTTCCTTGCGTGGGTTTTACTGAATGTAACACATTCTGTGAATGGACGAGGGAATCCTGTCATTCATCAGCCTCTGCCCCATTTACGGAATGTGCTGCATTCTGCGAAAGACCATGCAAGGAACTTTCTGAATGGAGGAGGTGACAGAAATGCCTGGATAGTTGGTTCTTGGGATCTCCTAAAGGTCCTACAGTGTTCGACCCGAGGCAATTAATTCATAGAGCACCAAAGTTCCCACGCTGTAAAGAGGACCGGGCATCACTGGAGAAATTTCTATATTAAGAAGCCATGTGACCTCCCATGATGCAATGCGCAGTAGGAATGATCTAAGGTTTGGGCTGAATCTGCGTAAAGCTTGATGATGGACTGCCGGCCCAATTGGCTGCAGCTGTTGAATTCCCAGCCCACAGCTGCACATAACGAAGGGGAAGGATGCTGGTGACATTAACCTAACATGGGCACACGGACAGGTTTGGTCAATTATATAGTCCAGTATAACCATTGAGCTATTATGGGCACATGGTCAAAGTTGGACAATGTTGTTATTTGGTCATGTGGCCGTATTAGGTTAATGATATCACCAGCATCATCGTCCCATTGGTACATGAAAGGTCAGCAATTCCATGGCCACAGCCAATTGGGAAAGTGGCCTGATATCATGTGACCGTTTCCATGGGTTCAGGCTGATCTGAGTTTGGCCTGAACCTTGGCTCATCCTTAACGGACAATTGACGGTTTATCACATGATGGGGGACATCATTTCCTGTATAGGTGCCAATACAGAGCTTACACCGGCATTTTATGGAAGCTGCGATGGAGGAAGGAGTAGTAAGTAAGTGGGTCAGCCGGTAACCTTTTGAAGAGACCCTGTCACTTCATCCTAAATAGGTCAACTGATTCCCTATAACCTCTGCGATCATCTGTGTGAATTTACTTTTTTACATTGAGAATCCCACAAAAATTAATAATGAGTGTTATAATTTCAGCTTTTCCCTGGGATTAAAACTTTAACCGAAAGATTTGTTTGCAATTGAACAATAACTTGCACAGAGGAACTACCATGTTTTTATGCTTCAGAGAAATGACCCTTTCATCCGGTAATAGCAGACCGAAGATATTATAAACGCCTATTTTCTTATTTTCATTTTTTCTTTTAACAAAATGGCAGGTCAGCCATCAGGTTTATGCGGTGAAATGCCACGATTAGCGCTGGGATGCCAACACATCCGCAGTTACTTTTCACACGCTGTAAACACTGAGCATGCTGCTAATTAACAAAGTCTCTTTTCACACATCTGAGAACTTCGTCAGAGGTGATAAGAGGCCGTGTGAAGCTGCCCGACTCAACGTTTTCTGCTACATCCCTGTCCTCAGGAGGGCAGGCACTGTTTCCAAACTGCGGGAGGCAGTGGCCTTGTAAGGTGAAACAAGAAGTGTAACTCTGAACGTCTGGAGAAACCTCAGCTGTGAGTCATCTATAATGTTCCATTACAGCAGTTCATTAACTTTCTAATTGGACACATGTTAGTTTGACAGTATAAATTAATGGTATAAAATGCTCAGCAGTGCTAGGATTATAAGTTATCTGATAAGGAAGTTATCCCAGGGATAAGGGATGTCTCGTGGCGAAGGGTTGTCTCATGGTTAAAGGTTGTCTCATGGCGATGGGTTGTCCCATGGGAATGCTGTCTCATAGTGAAGGGGTTGTCTCATGGTGAAGGGTTGTCCTATGGAAATGCTGTCTCATAGTGAAGGGGTTGTCTTCATGTGGATAAGAGTTGTCTCATGGTGAAGGGTTCTCTTATGGAAATGTCTCATGGCGATGGGTTGTCTCATGGTGAAAGGATGTCTCATGATGATGGGTTGTCCTATGGGAATGCTGTCTCATGGTGATGGGTTGTCCTATGGAAATGCTGTCTCATGGTGAAGGGGTTGTCTTCATGTGGATGTTGTCTTATAGGGAATGCTTTGTCTCATACTGAATAGTTATCTCATGGGTTGCCTTATGCTGACAAGTTGTCTCATTATGAAGGGTTGTCTTATGGGGATGTTGACTCATAGTGAAGGGTTGTGAATGGTGAATGCTGTCCCATGGTGAAGGGGTTAGCTTCATGTGAATGTTGTCTTATGGGGAACTGTTGTCCTATGGGAATGCTGTCCCATGGTGAAGGTGTTGTCTCATGGGGACAGGTTGTCTCATGGGAATGGGTTGTCCTATTTAAATGCTGTACCCCACCAACTTTCTCTGGTTCCTAGACAATGAGGGGAATTGGCTCCTGCAATAGCGCCTACCAGGGGTTGCGGGTTTTGCCTAGGTCTGCTGCCCACTTCGCTGTATAACATAATATAAGTGGGCCGGAGCCCATTGAGTTGGTCAAAGAAGCGTAGAGATCCGAATCAAGGATTTTTTTAAGCAAGGGGTCTTACAGCACCAAAGTTCAGCATTTTCAAAAGGAGTTAAGTGTTTGGCTGGTCCCTTGTGGCAGCGAAGAAGGCTGCGAATGTGATTGTTAAGTTGGGTTACTGGTAGGACTTGTTGGCCAGTGCTTCTGCAGGTATCGCCCTACTGGTCTACTTGGCTGTTGGGAGTGCAAAGACCTTACCCAGTACTTCCAAGTATGCCTGAATGACCAATAGCCAAACACCAGCACCATTAGCTTGGAGTGGTCCCAACTAGGGAAACTTCTCGTTTAGGCATGTAAATGGAGAAGTGGGAGGGAAGGGGGCAAACCTGTGTGTTTTTTGTTTTTTATCTTTCTTCATATAGTCACATAATGTGAATGTGTTTCAATATATCATTTGCACTTACAAAGTCATTTACTTATCCATGCCATGCCAGCTTGACCTAATGTATGTTGAAGCATCAAATACAGTTCATTCTTGGGGAAGCGCAGAATGCCTGTAAACCATCTACTGACCCCAGAAATGGCCTGAATGTCACACATTTGCAGTAAGTGGGCCACTAAATAATAACAAAAACCTTCAGCGGTGAACTATCAAAGGCACTGTATGGGCACAACTGTCCACATCAGGAGTTTTCTTATGGGATGGTATCATCATGGACTCTGAAATTGGTATATCTGGCACCAGTCATTCCTATGGGTTCCTTCACTGAGTTTGCGCTTATAGGCCCCAGTGTTCTACAAATTAACAATGACGCTGATGTCGTTCCAACTTACAGGTCAGCTCGGCCCATTTGGCGTCCGGGTTCTTGATGTTGTGCACGGTAAAACTTCTCATCCCGTCGTACACCAGTTCTCGGTAGCGGATGCGAAAGCCCAGAAGGATTCCATTGATCTTATCTTCTGTTGGCGCCTAACGGGACAAAATGAATCCACGTCAATCTTTAGAGTTCCAAAACCGTTCTTGGTGTAGAAAAAAAAATACAAAAAGAGTTTTAAAGAGATTCCTTACCTGCCAGCGAATCAACACGGAGGTTGTGGTGTGCGGCGTCACAGAGATAACTAGCGGAGAATCGTCAGGCGCTGCGTGGGAAAACAAAATAGAAGATGAAGCATGCTGAGATATTTGGTAAGAAAGTACAAAGATCAATGGGGACCTACAAAGGGCAGAGGCTTGTGGCAACCAATAAACATTTCAGTTTATTGAGGTCAGATCAGGTTAGGAGCCTGCTGATAACCCATCTCCAACCACCTTGGTGCTTCCACGTCACCTCCCTGCTGCGGGAGTCCACTATCGTGTTGGGTGGATGATGTCAATGTCCTTCTCTACATGACAGCATTCATGCTTGGCCCATTGGCTGTTTAGGCCCAAGCACTGTTCACATAGAGGTGGTCACATCTCTCCCAAAGCCCACAAGCCCTGCCAAGTGTATTAATACTCTGCTGGCATCCCAGGAGAGAATAGCAGCTATTAAAATGTGTGCCCTACCAATGAATAAGACATTCGCACAGTTTTTATTTTTCTTTTGTTAACATGGACCCCTTTAAGGTGGGTTGTCTTAATCATTTGCATGGGCTCCATGAATGTTTTCTGTATTGTTTTGTAATATGATTATCTCTTATGATCATCAGCTCCATCTAGTGGCCATAATGCTTTTTTTTTTTTTTTTTTTTTTTATTGAGATATTGCATTATGGCCACTAGATGGAGCTGATGATCATAGAAAATCACATTACAAACAATACAGAAAACATTAATGGTGCCCATGCGACATCCACAAAGTTTTTTTTTTTTTTTTTTTTTTTTTTTAAACATTGACCTCTTTTATTATGCTCCCTTTTGGTCCTTGATATATACATTGAAAGACTTTTGTTGAATCTATTATACATATTTTTTTTTTTATGTTGATCTTGTAAAAACAAAAAATTAGAGCGGTGTTATCTGGGGAAAGCCATTTAGCTGCTCCCTGTACTTATCTTGGCCTACAAATTCCATAAGTCCCTATGATGTGGATAAGAAGATGGTTGGACTGGCTGAATAGTTTAGCAAAAAAAGACAATGGGCAGGGCTTACACCACTCAGTCCGAATATGTTCTGTATGTTGTCAGCTCCCAAAAGGAAGTTAGGAGCTGAGTGTATTTCAGGCATATCAAAATTTTTATGTGCTTGCAGGGCCTTTAAAGGGAAAAAAAGGGGGGATATGTGAATGCATCGGAGAGTTGTTTTCTTGAAATTATTTTAGAACATGTGTGGAAGTCTTAACCATTCACATGGGCACTATAAATGTTTTCCCAATTGTTTGTAATATGATTATCTCTTATGATCATCAGTTCCATCTAGTGGCCATACTGTTTTTTTTGTTTGGTTGAGTTATTTTTTAAGAAAATATTGCATTATGGCCACTAGATGGAGCTGATGATCATAGAAAATAATCCTGTAACAAACAATATGGCAAATACTGGTAATGCCAATGCAAATGTTTAAAGTATAACTAAAAATAAAACTTTTTTTTTAGGTTTGGATAGAGGGGAGAGGGATTAGAACACATATCAGGTTTTTATGGCTGTCTTTGCCCCCGTTAGGGAGAGGCATCCTCTCTATTCGTCCTGTTTACTGTTATCATTGAAAGTGAAAGAAAATCTAAAATTTTGGGTTGTCCCAAGAAAAGCAATAGAGGGGAAATCCTCGAATAGGGACACCGATTCTGGTGACTGGGGGGGGGGGGGGAACCCTTAATTTGCAGGGATTTCATCTCACTTTCTGTTTGCTTATGGGAAAGTGAAATCTCCACAATGAGATACAGATGGCAAAAAAAATGAAAAAAAAAAAATGAAAGGGGTTGTAACCCTCCCTTACACTATCCAAAATGAAGGGAAAAAAAATGTTTTGCCTTTTGGTTCTACTTTAAGACGTTTGCACAACTTCTTTTTTTTTTTTTTTTTTTTTTAAACATGGACCCCTTTAAGGAGGGGTTGTGTGGATGTCTTAACCATTAGCATGGGCACCATGAATGTTTTCTGTATTGTTTTGTAATATGATTATCTCCTATGATCATCAGCTCCATCTAGTGGCCATAATGCTTTTTTGTTTGAGTTATTTCAGGAAATGATCACATTATAGCCACTAGATGGAGCTGATGATCATAGAAGATAATCATGTTACAAACAATATGGTTGGCAAACATTCATGGTGCCCATGCAAATGTTTAAGACAACCTTTTTTTTTTTTTCAAACATGGACCCCTTTAAGATGGGGTAACTTATATTCTCCTTAAGAGCCAGTTGGGGGGGGGGGAGCATTTTCCACACCCATAGACATCCTTATACTGTGACAATGATGGGACTGATAAATGTCACGTCATTTCACATCTAGGAACTGTTTTCGGATCTCCATTAACTGGCACAGTAAAAGAATATAAGCCTTTTATTAAATGAAGCCCAACTGGCAATAAAAAAGCTTGCTTACAGTGTGATTGTTACCTATTTATCTAAATTGTTTGTTTTTTTTTCCTTGAAGAGCTTATACAACTTTTAGCAACAAACAGGAAACCACCCGGATTTCTAATTCCCTATCGACTCTAATGTATTTTGCCAAAATGGCAAAATTTTGGTAAAATTTTTGCAGAAACTTTGGCAAAATGAAAACTCTTCCTAAAGTTGAAGATCAGAATGTGGCCAGGTTGTATTTATATTACCAGCAAATAAGTTGAACAACCAGGCTTCATACATTTAGGCTGGTCATGTGACTCACCAGCCTGCAGAGTGGTAAGGGATTCCGACTCTTCGCTATATTCGCTGTCCCCGATGTCATTGGTGGCTTTCACTTTGAACTTGTACGATGTGAAAGGTTTCAGCCTGTAAAGGAAACCATCATAGTTGGCAACGTCTTTCTCTACAATCCACAGACACGTCTTCCCTTTGATCACAATTAACTCTCACCTGTCCACGAGAGCAGAGGTGGCATTGTGACTGATAGAAGCGGAGTGGACAACCCAACGCCCCTTGGGCAATTCTCTGGTCTGAATGGTGTAGTAACGGACAGGAGACAGGCCATCACTACCAGGTTCCCACGTCAAGAGGACGCTCCGTGACTTCACATCTTCCTGTAGAACCCCGGGCTTGCTGGGTGGCTGAGGACGCTCTGAAATGGAGATGGGAATGTGGCTTTCAATGTGGGACAACTTCATCCAACACTTTTATTCTGGATGCTGGGAAACTAAATCACAAACTGACAAATTATATCTGATGAGAACTCAGTTCTGTCCAACTGTTGTGCAGCTGTCCAACTGTTGACAGCCAAACGATAGTGTCACCATACCCTGATGGACATTCAAAACCCAACTCCAGGCTAAAATTCTTAAATCAAGAGAGCAGCTTAGGCTCATATTGAACCTCAGTGCTACTTTCTGCACCATCAAGGATTGCCCACCATTGGGAAAGATTGAGAGATGTTGTTGCAAAAGATTGGAAGATTCCATGGGAGAGGATTGGGAGATACCATTGGGGAAGATTGAGAGATGTTGTTGCAAAAGATTGGGAGGTGCAGTGGGAGAAGATTGGCAGATATTATTGCAAAACATTGGGAGATGCCATGGGGGAAGATTGGGAGATGTCATAGGAGAAGATTGGGAGATGTTATTGCAATTGATTGGGAGGTGCCATGGGGGAAGATTGGGATATGCTATTGGAGAAGATTGGGAGATGCCATTGGAGAAGACCCAATAAATCATGTGACCAGCCCCAAAGACATAAGGAAAGGGTATTAAAAAAACAAAATGGAAAAGGATACTTCCAGGTGGCCTCCAGAGGGAGAAGGGGGCATAAGCTTAGGGCTAAAAGTTGGGCTTTAGCAACAAAGACTAACCCAAAGTTTGGTGACTCTAGAAGAGTGTCCACTTTAAATTGACTTGTTGGAGGTCTGAGATGGGAAATACAGCATGGGCATTCTACCACTGGAGGCACAGATAGAAATAAGAGGTTGGAAGGTGAGTAAGCCCAGCAACGTTAGTGCACTGCAATGCATATCCATTGGGCACTGGAGATGGCACCACATCGAACCAAGGTATGTAACGTACCTGCCTGACATGATGTGAATAGGCCCTAAGATGAAATATTCTCTCACTTCCTGTTGTGTCTCCAGTAGAGGAAGTGACACACAACTCCCCCCCCCTCCCCCAAAACCAAGAGTTCTAACCCTTCCTTTCTCTCTCTAAGATGTAAAAAAATTGTCTTTGGATACCTCCAGATTAAATAAGGAAGGTTCTAAAATGTGCCATCTTGTACCTCGCTTCTCCGTAGTGACCACCAGTGCTTCAGCCGCCTCTCCCCATCCTTTGCGAGTCTGGGCGGTGATTCTGAACAGGTAGACGGACTCCGGCCTCAGTGCGGTAGCGGTATACTGCCGTACACTCGGGTTCAGAACATCCACTGTGGCGGTGTTGGCATTGGTTGTATTGAGCCGGTGAGTTATCTGATAGGCTGTTGGGGAGAAAAAATACAATAATTGTTTACTGAACTACAAAAGGCAATCATCTGCTGTCATTCGCTGGCAGCGGTCACATGACTTAAGCGTGGCATTGTCATAGAACGTCTGCCTCTAGTCTCACTAATAAAGTTGGTGTAAACCCGAACTGAATGACAATGTATAATTTTCTTCTATCCATTGTGGTGCTGCTGATCTCCTGTAGCCTATATGCAGCCACTTCCTGTCTACATGCACTCCAGTGATGGTTGCATGGCATTTCTCAGGGGTAGTTCCGAATGGGAACAACAGTGGACCATGCCTCTGTAATATTTGCTATACCAGCCACTTGTAATTTCCATCAGAAGCCCTACATGATGGGGTGACAACTAAGGTTGCATCGATACTGATACAGAGCATTTGCAGGAGTACTTGTACTCCTACAAATGCTCCGATGCCTAATCCGATACCTGGGCAGTCAGGGGATGATCAGTGCGGCGGTGGGGGGCGATTACAAACACCGAACTCCCTGTATAGATTTCATAAAGCAGCTGACAGCCACTCCTCCTCCTCCTCCTCCTCCTCCTCCTCCTCCTCCTCCTCCTCCTCCTCCTCCTCCTCCTCCCACGGCTGTCAGCTGCTTTACTGAATTCTATACAAGAAGATTGGAGTTTATAACGGCCCCCACCGCCGCACCGTTCGTCCCTGACTGTCCACTGTGTGCTCCCCCTCTGCGTACTCCTCTATGTCCTCCCCCTCTGCGTACTCCTCCATGTCCTCCCCCTCTGCGTACTCCTCCATGTTCTCCCCCTCTGCGTACTCCTCCATGTTCTCCCCCTCTGCGTACTCCTCCATGTTCTCCCCCTCTGCGTACTCCTCCATGTCCTCCCCCTCTGCGTACTCCTCCATGTCCTCCCCCTCCGCGTACTCCTCCATGTCCTCCCCCTCCGCGTACTCCTCCATGTCCTCCCCCTCCGCGTACTCCTCCATGTCCTCCCCCTCCGCGTACTCCTCCATGTCCTCCCCCTCCGCGTACTCCTCCATGTCCTCCCCCTCCGCGTACTCCTCCATGTCCTCCCCCTCCGCGTACTCCTTCATGTCCTCCCCCTCAGTGTCCTCCTCCGCTCCCCCTCCGTGTCCCCCTCCGCGTCCTCCTCCGCTCCCCCTCCATGTCCCCCTCCGCGTCCTCCTCCGCTCCCCCTCCGTGTCCCCCTCCACGTCCTCCTCCGTTCCCCCTCCGTGTCCCCCTCCGCGTCCTCCTCCGCTCCCCCTCCGTGTCCCCCTCCGCGTCCTCCTCCGCTCCCCCTCCGTGTCCCCCTCCGCGTCCTCCTCCGCTCCCCCTCCGCGTCCTCCTCCGCTCCCCCTCCGTGTCCTCCTCCGCTCCCCCTCCGTGTCCCCCTCCGCTCCCCCTCCGTGTCCTCCTCCGCTCCCCCTCCGTGTCCCCCTCCGCTCCCCCTCCGTGTCCCCCTCCGCGTCCTCCTCCGCTCCCCCTCCGCGTCCCCCTCCGCGTCCTCCTCCGCTCCCCCTCCGTGTCCCCCTCCGCGTCCTCCTCCGTGTCCTCCTCCGCTCCCCCTCCGTGTCCTCCTCCGCTCCCCCTCCGTGTCCTCCTCCGTGTCCCCCTCCGCGTCCCCCTCCGCGTCCCCCTCCGCGTCCTCCTCCGCTCCCCCTCCGTGTCCCTCTCCGTGTCCCAGATCTGTCAGGATGGAGAGCAGAGGAAGGAGCCGGTAAAGCTGTTATTTACCGGCTCTTTCCTTTTCCGAATGCACAGAGTCAGTGATCACTCACTCTGTCCATTCATAACCTCTCCATTCATAAACTGTGTTTAAGATGTCTCAGTTTATGAATGGAGAGGAGCCGCTGTCTCATGTCCATTTTTCTTTCTCGAACATCACGGGACACAGAGCCACAGTAATTACTGATGGGTTATATAGGTATCACTGGTGATTGGACACTGGCACACCCTATCAGGAAGTTCAACCCCCTATATAATCCCTCCCCCTTGCAGGGATACCTCAGTTTTTACGCCAGTGTCTTAGGTGATGGACGTGTAAAGATGTCCTGTGCTGAGCTCCAAAGGGAATATCCTAAGATCCTGTAGATAAAAGGATGGAATCCCTATTGAAGGATGTTTTCTCCTTAGCAGGATCAGTGGCCCAACCTGCAATAGCAGCGATTGGAGTCTGTCAATACTTAAGAGACCATGTTAAGCAGGTCATCAAAGTATTACCTGAACAGCAGGCCCAGGGGTTTGCTAACCTTCCAGCGGCCTTATGCTTTGTGGTTGACGCCATTAGAGATTCTATCGTGCAAACCTCCCGTCTTTCACTGGGGTTGGTGCATATACGTAGAATCCTATGGTTGAAAAATTGGTCAGCCGAAGCACCATGTAAGAAGCTACTGGCTGGGTTTCCATTTCGTGGTGCAAGGTTGTTTGGAGAGGACTTGGATAACTATATCAAGAGAATCTCTTGTGGGAAAAGCACTCTCTTACCTGTCAAGAAGAAGAGTAAGCGTCCCTCTTTCCCCAGCGCCGGGGGCTTCAGCCTCCAGGCAGTCTCGACGGCCGCCTCCATCGGGGTCCAGAGACAAGAGTCAACCCCAGGGACAAAAGAAGTCCTGGGGAAAGAAGCCTACTAGGCAAAACACTAAGACCTCTGCATGAGGGGGCGCCCCCGCTCACTCGAGTGGGGGGAAGACTGCGACAATTCTCAGAGCTCTGGCAGGAGGACTTCCAGGACAGATGGGTAGTCTCCACGGTAACCTTAGGGTACAAGCTGGAGTTTCAGGAATTCCCTTCTCCTCGGTTCCTCAGATCAAATGTTCCCAGAGACCCAGAGAAGAAGCAGTCGCTCCTTCTAGCGTTAGAGCGACTTTTGTCGCAGGAGGTCATTATGATAGTTCCCGCAAAGGACCAGGGATTGGGCTTCTATTCCAACCTTTTTACGGTCCAAAAGCCAAATGGGGATGTCAGGCCCATTTTGGACTTAAGGGATCTGAACCGATTCCTAAGGATTCAATCCTTCCGCATGGAATCAATTCGAACAGTAGTTCCCACCCTGCAGGGAGGAGAATTTCTGGCATCAATAGACATCAGAGATGCATATCTGCATGTGCCCATTTTTCCTGCTCATCAGAAGTTTCTGCGCTTCGAGGTAGGAGGGCGCCATTTCCAGTTTATGGCTCTGCCCTTTGGGATAGCCACTGCACCTCGAGTGTTCACAAAGATCTTGGCTCCTCCTCTGGCCAGATTAAGGGCTCAGGGTATAGCTGTCATAGCATACCTAGACGACCTGCTCTTGATAGACCGGTCGGTAGCCTCTTTGAATGGAAACTTGAGGACCACGGTCAGGTATCTAGAACACCTGGGTTGGATCCTCAACTTAGAAAAGTCTTTCCTAAAACCAGTAAGAAGACTGGAATATTTAGGTCTGATTATAGATACAAGCCAGGAGAAAATATTTCTACCCCAGGCAAAGATCACTGCTTTGAGAGAGCTGATTCTGACAGTAAGGACCAAGAAGGGTCCCTCAGTCCGCCTTTGTATGAGGCTACTAGGGAAGATGGTGTCTTCATTCGAAGCAGTTCCCTATGCTCAGTTTCACTCAAGAATGCTGCAACACAGTATTCTGTCGACCTGGAACAAGAAGGTTCAGGCATTAGACTTTCCGATGCACCTGTCGCATGCAGTGCGTCAGAGCCTCAATTGGTGGCTCATACCCGAAAACCTGCAGAAGGGGAAATCCTTTCTACCGGTTACCTGGACGGTGGTAACAACAGATGCCAGTCTGTCAGGTTGGGGAGCAGTTCTGGAACAGGCTGCGGTCCAAGGAGTATGGTCCAAGACAGAGAGGACCTTACCCATCAACATTCTGGAGATCCGGGAGATACATCTAGCTCTAAAGGCCTGGACTATCAGGCTACAGGGTTGTCCGGTCAGGATCCAGTCCGACAATGCCACAGCAGTGGCTTATGTCAATCATCAGGGAGGCACCCGGAGCCGAGCTGCTCAAAAAGAGGTGAACCAGATCTTAGTCTGGGCAGAGATGCATGTGCCATGCATATCGGCAGTTTTCATCCCGGGAATAGAGAATTGGCAGGCGGACTATCTAAGTCGCCAGCAGTTACTTCCAGGGGAATGGTCTCTGCATCCCGACGTCTTTTGGGCCATATGCCAAAGATGGGGGGTTCCAGATGTAGATCTCTTTGCATCCAGATTCAACAAAAAGATAGACAGATTTGTGGCAAGGACAAAAGATCCTCTTGCATGCGGGACGGATGCGTTGGTGATTCCGTGGCATCGGTTCTCACTGATTTACGCATTCCCGCCTATTCTGCTACTACCACGACTCCTTCGCAGGATCAGGCAGGAAAGGAAGTCGGTACTTCTGGTGGCCCCCGCTTGGCCCAGAAGGACTTGGTATGCAGAAATAGTAAGGATGACGGTGGGTTCCCCGTGGACCCTACCGGTACGCCCAGACCTGTTATCTCAAGGTCCAGTGTTCCATCCTGCCTTACAAACGATAAATTTGACGGTTTGGCTATTGAGACCCACGTTCTGAAGAGTCGTGGGCTCTCAGGTCCTGTCATATCTACCTTGATTAATGCAAGGAAGCCAGCTTCCAGGATGATTTATCATAGAGTCTGGAAAGCTTATATAACCTGGTGTGAATCCAGAGGTTGGCATCCCAGGAAATATGTCATAGGTAGAATCCTTGATTTTCTACAGATGGGATTAGAGATGAAGCTGGCCTTGAGTACCATCAAGGGCCAGGTCTCTGCTTTATCAGTATTATTTCAGCGGCCACTTGCTTCGCATTCTTTGGTCCGAAACTTTATGCAGGGGGTGATGCGTCTTAATCCTCCGGTTAAAGCGCCCCTAAAGCCCTGGGACTTGAATTTGGTCCTGGCTGTGTTACAGAAACGGCCTTTTGAACCAATAAGTCAGATTCCTTTGGTCTTGTTGACAAGGAAATTAATTTTTCTGGTGGCCATCTCTTCTGCTAGAAGAGTATCAGAATTAGCAGCCCTTTCCTGTAAGGAGCCTTATTTGATTATACACAAGGATAGAGTGGTACTACGCCCTCATCCTAGTTTTTTACCGAAGGTGGTTTCTGATTTTCATTTAAACCAAGACATTGTTCTACCTTCCTTTTTTCCAGATCCCTGTTCTCCGGAAGAGAGATCTCTACATTCCTTGGATGTAGTAAGAGCAGTTAAGGCCTATCTAGGGGCAACTACTCAGATCCGCAAGACGGATGTTTTGTTTGTGCTGCCAGAGGGTCCCAATAGAGGACAGGCAGCGTCAAAAGCTACCATTTCTAAATGGATTCGACAGTTGATCATTCAAGCTTACGGTTTGAAACAGAAGATTCCTCCGTTTCAGATCAGGGCACATTCCACAAGGGCTATTGGTGCTTCTTGGGCAGTGCATCACCGGGCCTCTATGGCTCAAATCTGCAAGGCCGCAACCTGGTCTTCAGTTCATACATTCACCAGATTCTATCAGGTGGATGTGAGAAGGCATGAGGATATCGCCTTTGGGCGTAGTGTGCTGCAGGCAGCAGTACAGGGTCCTCAGGTCTGATTGCACCCTACTTGGTCGTGGTTCCCCCCCCTCAGGTAGCATTGCTCTGGGACATCCCATCAGTAATTACTGTGGCTCTGTGTCCCGTGATGTTCGAGAAAGAAAATAGGATTTTTTAAAACAGCTTACCTGTAAAATCCTTTTCTTTCGAAGGACATCACGGGACACAGAGGTCCCACCCCTCTTCTAATACACTATATTGCTTGGCTACAAAACTGAGGTATCCCTGCAAGGGGGAGGGATTATATAGGGGGTTGAACTTCCTGATAGGGTGTGCCAGTGTCCAATCACCAGTGATACCTATATAACCCATCAGTAATTACTGTGGCTCTGTGTCCCGTGATGTCCTTCGAAAGAAAAGGATTTTACAGGTAAGCTGTTTTAAAAAATCCTATTATCTTCAGTGCAGCTGAGGCTACAGAGAAAGGGACTGGGGAATCTGTGTCCTTATCTCCCCTTTGAGACAGAGAAAGGGACTATCAGGGGTCTTAGATCCCTGATATCTTACCAAAGTCCCCCCCCCCCCCAACAGTGTTGATGAAAAGAAAAAAAAAAAAGGAAAAATTGTAATACATGTTTAAAAGTAAAATTATTAAAATATAAAATAATAAAGCCACTGACACTGTCCATCTCCCCAAAAAAAAGAAAGCATTGTAAAAAAAAAGACTGACACAGTCCACGCCTCCTCAGTACCTATCAGTGCTGCATATCTTTGCTACTGTCACACGACATTAAAAAAAGTATCGGTAATCGGTATCGGCACTTGTACTCGGTCTAAAAAAAGTGGTATTGGTGCAACCCCTAGTGACAACACAGGAACACAATTGGGAGACAGAGTGTTGTCACCCTATAATAGGAAGGGCCTTAACTAGGTTCTTTATGGCAGGATCACCAGGGATTAATTTCATAAAAGTTGCACATTACAAATGCCCACTTGTATTCACCATTAGATGCCCGGGAGACAACACGGGAGCAGAATTGGGAGAAAGGGACAGAGCGTGGTCACTCTATAACAAGAAACGCCTGAACAAGGACAGTCATGGCAGGATCTGCAGAGATTTATTTTTTATCACTGAAAGCTGCCTATTAAAAATGACTTTTGAAATGACATTAAGGGGTGTATTTATAATACGTCAGCGCTATTCATTCTGTGAAACTACATGTACATTTGTTCTGTATGACTGGGGGCAGAATTGAATAATACTAGGCTCTTGTCTCTCCAGGTCATTTGTTGTTATTCATCCAAAATACAATGAATCAGGAAAATACCACATTATGGCCACTAGATGGAGCTGATGATAATGGTAAATGAGTATTCAATTCCTATGATCATCAGCTCCATTTAGTGGCCATAATGTGGAGTTTTCCTGATTCACTCTATTTTATATTATGTTTATTTAGTAACATTCAAACTGGAGGAAAGAAGGCCTAATATTAGCCCACTTTGCCCCACCCGCACACAGAGCAAAAATACATGCAGCTTCACAGGACAAAGAGCTCTGTGGATTTTTTTTTTTTTTTTTTTAGAAATACACCCTGTTAATAATTATAAGAGATTTATAAAACATTTGTTGCACAATTGTCAAAAGCATTCATGCAAGCTGAACGAAATGTCACTGTAATTTTTCTCAGAGATTAATGCCTGTATCGTCAGCTCCATCTAGTGACCGAAATGTGGTATGGCTCTCTCAGAGAGGTATTTCAGAAAACAATTCCATGCTTTGGCCACTAGGTGGAGTTGATGATACAGGCATTAAATCTCTTAGAAAAATTACAATGACATTTCGTTCCGCTTGCACAAATCCATCTGACATTCGTGCAACTAACGTTTTATAAATAGAGCTCTTGGCGATTGGGGATATAATCTGCTTTAAGTGGAAAAAAGAGAAATGATCAGCCATGTAGTGGCCAAGCAGTTTGTAATATCTTGAAAAAAAAAAAACGACTTCCACTGCTGTCCCAATCCCTCTGAAAATGCAGGTTGCCTGGCTGTCATGCTGATCTTGCATATTCTGATTTACTAACACAGAACAAGTATGCAAATATGGACAGCGGTAAATTCCTGATCAGCATATTTTTATATTATATTTCTATTTTTTTATATTTAGGTCAGCTAGTCAATGTATTAAAGCCTGTGTCACCATAGCAGCCAGACAATTAGCATTTTCAGCCATTGTCCACTTATAAAATACAAATCCATGTTAAAGCCTTTGTGCAGAACTACTCAAAAAGGTAGACAACGGCCCCATCATGAAGGGGTTTTATTAAGCAGCACCATCAATCAAACTCGGACATCTTCATTTCTAGAGAGACCAGAACCCAAATCCCGGTTCTTACCCAGAATGATGCCGTTGGGGGCGGCTGGTGGCTGCCAGATCAGGCGGACAGAGGTCGTTCTCACCTCGGGAAAAAGTATTCCTACTGGGGGCCCTGGAACTAAAAAAAAAAAAAAAAAGACAGATTAAGAGAAATTCCAGAATTGCTACATGCATTCATAAAAGATCTTTTTTTTTGTTTAATTGATATATTGAAGGAGACAAAACATTTCCAAACCCAAAACACGTAATATGTCATATTCATATCGGTTCCAAGAGAAACCACTGAAAGTGCTGTATAATTATTTGTACTATATTGATTCTTTGTTACAAATAACATTTACAGGGAAGATGCAACTAATGTGACTATAAATGGTGCATTAGACCTCTGAAATACAATCTGCAGAAGATCAATTTTGAGGGGGCATTATTGTCACCCTCCTTACTGTTTGTTTTAACCCCTAAAAGAACATACCACAACCCCATGCATTGCACACAGTTGCAGAGAGGTTGGTGTGTGGCCCCCATTCACGTTTGGTGGGTAGTACTGCCCAACAAACGCTACGAGGGAAAATCAGCGAGCTCCACAAAGACATGGTTTGACCAGTTTTTGGTTGAGTTTCCTGCACAGAGCCCTGACCTCAACCCTACTGCACAACTTTAGGATGAACTGGAGCCTTGACTGCAGGCCATGTCTTTGTTTTTGGTGCCCAACATGAGGCCAGGGTCTTTTCATGCAACATCAATACCTGACCTCGCAAATGGGCAAAATTTCCCAGACTCCCTCCAGAAGAGTGGAGGATATTGTATCTGCAAAGGGGAAAACTCCATATTAATGGCCTTGGGGGGGGGGGGGGGGGGGGGGCAACTTCATAATGGCCATGGTTTTGGAATGGATGTCCAATGAGCCCACAAATGTAATGGGTGGAGGAACTGGAGTGTCCTACACAGAGCTCTAACCTCAAGCCTACTAAACACCTTTGGGATGTACTGAAATGGCAGTGTGATCCTGTTCTTCTCATCAAACATTAGCAGCTGCCTTTGAAGGCTCATGATTGAAGAACTCTATCAATTTGGAGTTGGTTGACCCTGTTAACATTAATGGTACACTATATGGTCCAACGTATATATGAGCCCCCCTCCATATGATGGAGTTCAGGTGCCTCCAGGGAAGTATACAGTTAATACAACATCATGCATAGACATTTTAGACAGTTGTGTTCTAACCTTGTGAGAACGGTTTGGGGAACACCCTTTTCTGTTCCAGAGAATAAGACCTGGTTTACATGTTTGGCCTCACATTGAGCACCAAAAAAAAAGGCCTGGCTCACAATTGGTGCTCCAATTCATCCCAAAGATATCTCAATAAAGACATGGTTTGACCAGTTTGGTGTGGAGGAACTACAAACAGCCCTGACCTCAATCCTATTGAACACCTTTGGAATGAATTAGAATGGGGATTGTGTGCCAGGTCTCTTTTTTTTGGTGCCCAATGTGAGGTCAGATGTGTTGGCCACTGGTCTTTCTCATTCAGCACCAGTAACTGACCTCATGAATGGGCACAAGTTCTCATAGACAACCTCCAAAATCTTGTGGAAACATTTCCCAGAAGAATGGAAGCTGTTATAACCTCAAAGGGAGCCAACTCCACATGAATAGCCATGGAGGGATGGTGGAAACTCCATATTAATACCTAAGGTTCTCAAACAGAATGTCCAACAAGCATATGTAGGTGTGATGGTTAGGTGTCTATAAATTTGTCTTGTGAGGGTTCTATTCCTGAACTCATCTAATAATTTTTATGGAATATTTCTGGTTTAATAACAAAGTATAATTTTGGAAAGCACATAATTGTATTTTTTGTTATTTTCAAATTCTTAGAGTTCTCAATTCCCAATGTTTCAGTCAAGAACAGGGGTCTCCAAACAATCTAAGCAAAGGACCAGTTTACTGTTTTTTAGACTTTGGGGGGCCAATCTGTCCATGTGAGTGGAAAATGCCCTAGCATCAATGGGAGTAAACAATGCCTTATCATTAGTGGAAGGAATAATGTCCCATCGTATGTGTCGGTGGGAGTTATGGTCAGTGGGAGTAAACAATAACTTATTATTGGTATTAGTGGGAGGAATAGTGCCCAATTATTGGTGTCAGTAAGAGAAATGGTCCCCCATCACGGGTGTCTGAGGGCAGAATAAGTGCCCCATCATTGGTGTCAGTGGAAGAAATGGGGCCCCATCATTGGTGTCAGTGGGAGAATTAGTTCCCCAAGGGCTGGATATAGGCAGGCAAAGGGCTGCAGTCTGGAGACCACTGGTCAAGAAGAACTATGGGATCACTTTTGTACAAGTTCAGCAAGATTTTCTCAAATTTTCTGGAGCAGCCCCTGCTCCAGTATATACTTTTTTGTAAATGGTTGAGTATGATTGATATTTTCTATCCACTTTGAATGCTTGAAAATACATTTATTAAAATCAATCTTATCCCCCAACTGTAACAAAGTGCACAGTTATAAAACGATAGGTCTTGCTCTTGCATAAAAAGTACAGCTACCAATGGAAAAAAAAAAAGTTCCCATTAAATACGACTTCTCATTACATCTTCTGTGGTCCTACAATCTCACCATCATCCAGAGTTCTTTCCAGAATGGCCGGGGTACTGGCCACGCCATCTCCTATCCTAGTGAAGGCCAAGACCTGGATCTCGTACAGCACGTACTTCCCCAGATTGGTCAGCTGGACGCTGCGAGAGGCGTTTCCTTCCACCAGCCAGAAATAAGGCGGATTGTCCGAGTCCTTCTCTTTGTAAAGAATCTGGAAGACAACACATGGACGCATTTCAAAAACAAAATGCTACTGAAAGCCAACACCACCCGAAACTCAAACTTCTGTTGTACAGTATGTGGCTGCTGGAAAGTAGACAGCCATGCTATTTTCTGTGGATTCCCAATGACACCAGTGGCAAGACATCCCAACCAGAATCCCCAGTTCTATCCATAGGGTGTCACGCTGCTTAGATAGTTTCTCCAGGATGCAGAATAAGCCAATATCCAGCCATTAGAAGAGTGACACCATTAAAACCCATTCACACCAGTGCAATGCACATGGTTTTGGTCTGTTGAAGCACAATGCATAAAACAGCCCATTCGTTTTGAATGGGTTGTCAATGCAGGAAAAAATGCAGCATCTGTGCATTATGGTGTGCTATATAGCGTGGCTGGGTTGCAGAGGGGGGTACAATTGACAATACAATACAACAAAACTGCAACACACATATACAGGTATAATGCATATTGTGATTTTAATTAACTCCTATTAGGCCCTCGTGGGCGTAGACACTCTGCTGTAAAATCCAGCCCCCGAGGTCACTAACAGATATTATATGTCAAGAGATATAGATTACAAGGCTGTTAGAGCACTTTCACACTGAGGTGCTTTACAGGCGCTACAGCGCTAAAAATAGCGCCTGTAAAGAGCCGCTCCTGTATCTCCAGTGTGAAAGCCCAAACGGTGCGCTTGCAGGACGGTAAAAAAAAGTCCTGCAAGCCGCATCTTTGCAGTGCCAAAAACAATGGGGCAGCGGCGCTATGCGGGCGGTTTTAACCCTTATTCAGCCGCTAGTGGCCGAATAGCGCTGCTAAAACGACGGTAAAGCAGTGCTACAAATACTGAGAGCAATCAGTCTGTTGGCCATTACACAGTGCAAGCTCTCAGCACACAACCTCATGCTGCCGTGCGATAGTTGGGCATTGAAGCCAACCCTTTTTGCCGCTGCATATTTGGGTTACGTGTAGACATGTGCACTGCCAAAAAAAATTGTTCGTTTTTGTTTCATTCATTTTTTGTTTTTTCGGGTCATTCGTTATGATCGCAATTGGTAATTTCGTAATTTTCTTAAATTCGTACATTCGTAATTTCATAATATCGTAAATTTACGAATTTACCATATTACAAATTTATGAATTTTCAAATTTACGAAAGAAAATCCGAAAGAACGAAAATTCTAAAGAATAACTAACGATAAACAAATATTAAATTTATAGGTATTGGAATTTCCTTTCAAATTTGGCTGTTAGTGAACGTAACGAATACGAATTTATCTGAAGTTGCAAATTATCCGAAATAACGATTGCCGCATCTAAACAAATCGAACGGAACGAATTAATAATAATAAAAAGTTTTTATTATTATTGTTGTTTATTATTATTAATTAATTACGTTCCATTCGTTTAGATCGGCATTTGTTATTTTGGTTAATTCGTAACTTCGGATAAATTTGTATTTGTTATGTTCACTAACAGCCAAATTTGAAAGGAAATTCCAATACTATAATTAGATTTATTAGAGTTATTATTTCGGGTTTTCAGATTTTTGAATTTTCGAAAAATTTGTTAAACGAGTTTTCGTTAATTCAGATTTCTGAATCAACAAATTTGTTAAAATTCGTTAAAAAATGAATTCGGAACGAAATGAATTGAACTAGTCTAGTTAAGTGGCTGGCAAGAGGTTAGCAAAGCTAAAGGGAGCAAACAAGGGAAGTTCATTGTCAGGATTCACATACACTTTAACTCTTCACAGACGGTCACAGCGCCACTCACCTTATACCCCAGAATGAGGCCGTTCCTCTCGGACTCGGCGATCTCACTCCAGCGCACCAATATGCTGCTTGACGTCGTGGCCAGAGCAGAGACATTGCTGGGTCCAAAGGAGGGAACTGGAAACGAAGAGAATCAGTCGGTGTGTTATGGGAGCTGTACTAGGTTTCATTACATAATGTGCTGTTTATAAACGTTTGCCTATAAATGCACTTTAATTACATTGTTTCCATCTCCCTTGTAGCAGGATCGGGCAAAGGGGGCACCACTTTCTCAACATGGCAGGCATCCGCACCACTCAGATTATTACATGCTTTGTAATGGACCAATGAGAGATGGTTATTAGACATTTTTACTGAAGGCGTGGCTGGAAAAAACAAAAACAAAACTCATGGGGGCCCAAAATCGTGGTTGCCAACCAATCCAATGGTCCAATGTGTCCTAAATAGCATATATATATTTTTTAAATACAGTATCCATTTCTGCAGCTTTTCATACATAAGGGGCATACAGGGGGGCTGATACCATATAATATAAAAATAATATTAATAATAATATATTAATAATAATAATATTAATTATAATATATTATCATTGTTCTGATGGCTGAGCCTCAAAACACGCAAGCCGGTTACACTGAGATGGTGGAGAAGGTCCGGGGTCAGCTGTACCCCATCTTGTGTGTGGTCTGCCCCTTGTACCTTGTAGTCAGAGCAAGGGACCCCAAAAGTTTCAGTACAAGGGCCACATCAGATATTACAAATATTCACAGGCTGAAAACAAAAATCACTTTTCTAAATTAATGAGTCCCCTTTACATCAGGGTCCCCATCAAAGTCCCCCCCCCCCCCCCTTTACATTAGCGTCTCCATCAAACTCCCCCTTTACATCAAAGTCTGGCCTTACATCAGAGTATCCCTTTACATTAAGGTTTGCATCAAAGTTCCCCTTACATTAGGGTCCCCATCAAACTCCATCTTTACATCAAAGTACTTTATAGTCTCTTCTTATATCAGGGTGCCCATTAAAGTACCCCTTACATCAGAGTATCCCGTAACATTAGGGTCCCCATCAAACTCCCTTTACTTTGGAGTCCCTTCTTACATCAGAGTCCCCATCAAAGTCCCCCATACATCAAGGTCCTCATCAAAGTCTCCCCTTACTTCAGAGTATCCCTTTACATTAGGGTCACATTAGATTAGGGTTCCCATCAAAGCCCCTCTTACTTTAGAGTGCCTTCTTACATCAGGGTTCCCATCAGAGTCTCCAACTTACATCAAGGTCCCCATCAAAGTCCCCCTTACATTAGGGTCCCCACCAAACTTCCTCTTTACATCAAAGTCCGCCTTTCTTTATCGTCCCTCCTTATATCAGGATGCCCACCAAAGCCCCCCTTACATTAGGGTCCCCGTCAAACTCCCCTTACTTTAGAGTCTCTCCTTATATCAGGGTCCCCATCAAACTTCCTCTTTACATCAAAGTCCCCCTTACATTAGGGTCCCCTTCAAACGCCCATTACTTTAGAGTCCCTCTTTATATCAGGGTCCCCATTGGAGTCCCCCTTACATTGGGGTCCCCATCAAACTCCCCTTTTACATCAAAGTCCTCTTTACTTTAGAGTCCCTCCTTATATCGGGGTGCCCATCAAAGTCTCCCTTACATCAAGGTTACCATCAAAGTCCCCATTAAATTAGGGTCCCCATCAAACTCCCCTTACTTTAGAGTCCCTCCTTATTTCAGGGTCCCAATCAGAGTCCCCCTTACATTAGGGTGCCCATCAAACTCTCCCTTTATATCAAAGTCCTCTTTACTTTAGAGTCACTGCTTATATCGGGGTGCCCATCAAAGTCTCCCTTACATCAAGGTCCCCCTTAAATTAGGGTCCCCATCAAACTCCCCTTACTATAGAGTTCCTCCTTATATCAGGGTCCCCATCAGTGTCCTCTTACATTAGGGTCCCCATCAAACTCCCCCTTTACATCAAAGTCCTCTTTACTTTAGAGTCCCTCCTTATATCAGGGTCCCCATCAGAGTCCCCCTTACATTAGGGTCCCCATCAAAGCCCCCCTTTACATCAAAGTCACCTTTATTTTACAGTCCTTCCTTCTATCAGAATCCCCCCTTACATCAGGTGATAGCAGAGACCATAGGCAGCCTCTGCTGATACCTCAATCTCTGCACAGGAACAGATCACTGATCCTAGCTGTAGGCCATAGAAGATCTTTTAGTAACACATAACAAACTATCATATATCGGTAGCAACAAAATTCAAAGAATACAAAAAAAACCCCACAGATTGCCACATTACCTGACTCCCTGGTCCGGGCGACCACAGCGGGGCACCAGGGTCCCGTCCCAATGGAGTTAAACGCTACAACTTGTACGGAGTATTCTGTCCATTCTTCCAGGTTCTCGATGGTGTACTCCCGCTCTACCCGGTCATGAATCACATGCGTTAAAGACTCTCCTTTGCCATCGGACCTCATGTAGCGGATCTTGTAGCCCACAGATTCCGGGTTCCCATTGTACGCCGTCTCCAGTAATGGCTGCAGAAAATGTGAGACGCGTCATTGGGGGGTGGGGGGGGGGTGGGGGGGTGGGGTTCTGATATTTCAATCAGCAAAGAGATACAGAGAGAAGAAGAATCTCAGAGAACAGGAGGTGTTTTTTTGTGAGATGAGCTATGTGTGGGCTTCAAATATAATATAAGGGCCCCAGAACTGGGACCTCCCTGCCATGTCTTCTGTCTGTGTTCCCATACGCTTGTGTTCATCTCCACCTTGGGATATTCTTGATATTTCTCTAGCATTCTCCATAATTCATAGCAAGGGAGAATGGGACCCTGTAACCTTAACACTAATCCTCCCTGAAACCTAACATTTACTCTCCCCTTAACTCTAATACTAACCCACCCTGTAATCCTGACACTAACCTCCCTGGTAACCCTGACATTAACCCACCCTTTTACCCCAACCCTAACACTTACCCTTACATTACCTCCCAACAGTAACCTACCCTATAACTCCAACACTAACCCTTTCTGAAATCCCAACACTACCCCTTTCTGTAATCCCAACACTAACCCACCCTGTAACCCTAGCAATTCCCTCCCATTAACCCACCCGTAACCCTAAATTCTCCCTGTAACCCCAACACTAACTTTCCCTGTAACTTTGACAATTCTCTCACATTAACCCCAACATTAACCCACCTTTTAACCCCAACTCACCTTGTAACCCTATTGCTCCCTGTAACCTCAACACTAACCTTCCCTGTAACTCTGAAATTTCTCTACCATCAACCCCAACACTACCCCTACCTGCAACCCCAACACTAATCTTCCCTGTAACTATGACAATTCTCTCCAATTAATCCCAACATTAACCCACCCTACAACCCCAACACTAACCTTCCATGTAACTATGACAGTTCTCTCCCATTAAACCCAACATTAACCCTCCCTGCAACAACAACACTACCCCTCCCTCTGACCCCAACACTACCCCTCTCTATGTTACCCCAACACTACCCTTCCCCATAACCCCAACACTACCCTGTAACCCTAATACTCCCTGTAACCTCAACACTAACCTTCCCTGTAACTCTGACAATTTTCTCCCATTAACCCCAATATTAACCCACCCTGCAAACCCAACACTACCCCTCCCTCTAACCCCAACACTACCCCTCCCTGTGACCCCAACACTACCCCTCTCTATGTTACCCCAACACTACCCTTCCCCATAATCCCAACCCACCCTGTAACCTTGACATTTCCCTCCTATTAACCCACCCTGTAACCTTAACACTAACCTTCCCTGTAACTCTGACAATTCTCTCCCATTAACCCCAACACTACTCTTCCCTGCAACTCCAACCCTAACCCTCCCTGTAAACCTAAGTCTACCTATAACCCTGACACTGCTCTACCAATAACCCCAAAACTAATACTCCCAGTAACCCTAACACTAACCCTTTAATGCAACTCTGACAATTCTCTTCCACTAACCCCAACATTAACCCTCCCTGTAACCTCCACACTAACCCTAATAATACTCTACCATTAGCCCCAAAACGAATACTCCCATTAACCCTAACACCTAACCCTCCCAACACTTAGTCTCTCTTTAACTTTACCACTAACCCTTCCTGTAACCCCAACACTAACCCCTTATGTAAATTAAACACTAACCCTCCTTATTACCCCTAACACTAACCCCCTCTGTAACCCCAATACTCATCCTCCAATGGCCGTAAACTTCACACTAATCTTGTTAACCCCAATACTAACCTTTCCTGTAACCCCAATACTAACCCTCGCTGTACCGCATACACAAACCTTCAGGCTAGTAAGACCAAAAAAGTGCTACTTACCACCCAGCGCACCCACAGGCTGGTCTGACTGGCTGTGCGGAGGGTCACATTTGCTGGGAACATATCTGGGGGGGCCTGAAGAGTCTGTATCCTCCTGGAGGGTAGACTGGGAGGACTGGTGCCCACAATGTTCACCTGTCTCATTCGGAAGCTGAATTATAGAATAATTACGTTAGAAAGGCCCATCAAAGTCATAATTAGAAATTTGTGTTTTTATGTCAATAAGAAGAAGTTCACCCACCTGTAAAAAGTGTATGGGCTTAGTCCCGGGACCACCATAGACCGGGCATTGGGTTCGTTGGCTAGCTGATGTATGAGGACCCAGTCTTCAGATTCCCCTTGTGTACCAACCTATAGCAGAAGCACAGAGATACTCAGATAGAGAAATCCCACAGACTGGCATTGGTTCTCATTTTATATACTGTGTTTCCATGGAAGAAATTTGTCCCTAAACCAGCGATCCCCAAACTACAGTCTTCAGGCCAGATGCTTCCCTTTGCTTGACTTTAATCGGTCCTTGGGCCTCTGTTCCTCCCGCTGAATACACATTATAGGACACAATTCCTCCCATTGACATGAACGTAGAGGTAGTATTCCTTCCACTGATACTAATGGTGGGCTTCTACCCCTCACACTGAGACCTACAATGGGGCATTATTCCTCCCACTGACACGAATGGTGGGGCACCATTCCTCCCACTGACACCAATGATGGGGCACTATTCCTCCCACTGACACCAATGATGGGGCACTATTCCTCTCACTGACACCAATGATGGGGCACTATTCTTCTCACTGACACCAATGATGGGGCACTATTCTTCCCACTGATACCAATGATGGGGCACTATTCCTCCCACTGACACCAATGGTGGGGCACTATTCCTCCCACTGACACCAATGGTGGGGCACTATTCCTCTCACTGACGTTAATGATGGGGCACTATTTCTCCCACTGACACCAATCATGGAGCACTATTCCTCCCACTGACACCAATGGTGGGGCACTATTCCTCCCACTTACACCAATCATGGAGCACTATTCCTCCCACTTACACCAATCATGGAGCACTATTCCTCCTACTGACACCAATGATGGGGCACTATTCCTCTCACTGATACCATTCCTCCCACTGCCACCTGGGACCTTATTTCTCCCACTGACAGCAATGATTGGGCACTATTCCTCTTACTGACACTAATAATGGGACACATTTTTCCCACTGACACCAATGTTGGGGCACTATTCCTCCCACTGATACCAATGAGGGGACATTATTCCTCCTACTAACACCAATATTGGGGCACTATTTCCCCCATTGACACCAATGATGGGGGGGGGGGCATTTCTTCCACTGACATCCACAATGGGGTACTAGTCCTTTCACTAATACCAATGATGGGGCACTATTCTTCCCACCTAACATATCTCATGTTTTTTTTTTTTTTTTTTTAGGGAGAACCTCTTTATGTGGGATCCCCCATGAACATATATACCAGATCAATATCTAGAATAAGAGTCTGATATGTATATTTAGGGGGGACCAGGTACTGTTTTTTTCATGTGGGGGTCCCCTATTAACTTCTATACCAGCCCCTCATGTAGGATAGGGGTCTGGCATAGTTTTTTTTCTTTGTAAATATCGGTGTTGATGTAGTCGTTTTTACAAATTGAAAAGATGTGCCATTTCACAGGCAGGGGCAGGGCAACCCCCCCCCCCCCCAGGCATAATTAATCAAAGGCATTTTAAAACGTTAACGTTTCCCTTTAAGCAGTTTTTAAATGGTTAATCCACACCAATTGGAATTTAAAAAAAATACATTTTGCTGTGGTACCTCTCCCAGGGATGTGCCTAGTTCCCACCCCATACATGGCAAACCTGCCCTGAACCAAAACCAGGCACGATCAGCTCACCCTTGGTGTCAACACAACAAAATAATTAAATTACACTATACAAGTTTTACTAATTAATTAGAAAGTAGAACATGAGTCTGAGTATAGCCCAAATAGAGTTCCTTTGCCCTCACCTGGGCTTCTACTTGCCACCTGGAGATGGAGGTCTTCCCGTCATACCCCGGCCGGAACTGCATTGTGACAGAACGAGGGCCAATGCTGCTGATGGCGACGTTGGTTGGCGCTCCGGGCAGTTCTATGGGAAGGGAGAACACGCAAATGTCTTCATTGATACAGACAGACCGAATTTCTGCAGCCAAGCTGAATTGTCCTCACACGATGAACTACTACAGCCTAAAGGACACCTGTCATAGGAAGGCTGGTACTGGTGATCACTACAAAAAATGCTAGTTTCCTGGCTGTCATACCGATCCCCTGTCTTCAATACTCTGAGTCAGTGACCGAAAACAAGCAGGCAGATTAAGAGCTCCGGCCACACTTGTGGCATTCTTGTCTTTGGCCAGTAACTTAAAAGTATTAAAGCCAATGACAGCCAGGCACACAAATTATGATGTATTGGCTATTATGGGCTACCACCCTCTATTGGTAAAAAAAAAAAAAATGAAGGATACGAATATTACAGGATTCGCACAGCCATTGCAAATTATCCCCGTAATGGCTCTAATATATGTTTATTTCCTATAATCGATTATCGACTATATTCAGTTTTTGTGAACCAAAGAAAATTGTATTAGGCTTTGAAGGGGTACTAGTCCTATGTCCTCCGCTGTGAGTGCCGGCTGGAGAAGGAGCTTGTCCCGGCTACAGACGTCAGGATATAGTGAAGTTGATGTCCCTTGAGCCGCACATCGAAGCAGACCCACTATGGTGTAGTGTATGGCAAACTCAGCCCAGGCTCCAACCAGGATACACGCCCCCAATGTGGTTCGCTTCGCTACTCTCATCTTAAACATGGAGAATATATTTAAGCTCCAAGGGGCTGAGCGAAACATGTTGGGGGCATGACCTGGTTGGAGCACAGGCTGAGGTTGCCATACACTACACCAGGGATATGCAATTAACGGACCTCCAGCTGTTGCAGAACTACAAATCCCATGAGGCATAGCAAGACTCTGACAGGCACAAGCATGACATGGCAGAGGCAGAGGCATGATGGGACTAGTTTTGCAACAGCTGGAGGTCCGCTAATTGTATATCCCTGCACTACACCATAGTGGGTCTGCTTTGATTTGCAGCTCAAGGGACATAAACTTCACTACATACTATAGTATTTTTCCTATTGAGGGTTTTTTTGGGGGAAAATACCACATTATGGCCACTAGATGGAGCTGATGATCATAGGAAAGAAACATATTAGACACATTATGGGGAATATTCACAAATGCGAATGTACGACAATTTATATTATAACTAAACTGCTTAGAGTTCAAGGAGGACACTGCTCTCTTCCATATTTATTCAACTTAATGTAATGCTTGCCTCTGCAGATTCAAAATTAGCAAGCAAGTATTTTATCACAACATTTGCACATCTTTAAAAAAGGGCACAAGGTGTAAGCTTTAAATATGTCCCCTGTAGTGTTTCTGATGCTGCTTTGTGTCTGTAATAAAGAGGAAAGATACAATAAAGAAGACCAGGGGGCTAGGTGTTGCTTCAATTTCCATAACCATACAAAATATTAGATACCATTTTTAAGAGACCTGCTTCGGTATACTGACCTGGAGGCACTCCGGAGGAGATTGTGGATGAGGCCACGGCCCCCTGGCCCTTGGAAGTCATGCCGGCCACCTGGATGGTGTAGGTGGTGAGAGAGGTGAGACCGGTCACACGGTACTCCAGGGTGACGTTGGGGAGGTAATGCGTCACTCTGGTGTTGGTCTGGTTAAATTCCTCCCAGGAGATCTTGTATCCTAAAAAAAAAAAAACCCACAAAAAACATAAAAACACCATTACCATTCCCCGCATGCCACTTTCCACAATGGGTGTGAATCCACTGCCAACTCAGGCATTTCTGTTATGTATAGCAAGACTTGATCTGACTCTATCAACAGCTTTTACCTGATGAAAATCTTACAAAGTCCTAAACACAGCAAGGCTGAAGAGATCTCCATCCTGCAAAGGACACTAAACAAAACTGAGCATGGTTTTGTGTGAGGTGTTATAGCCTCTAGGGCTAGCCTACTTTTTTTTGTGCCTAGTATCCATTCCTCCTGTAGATGGCAACATAACCCATGCCTTCACAATTAGGAAGTCTGAGTCTCTCAATAGACAATGGAGAAATACAGCTTTTCATGATCTTTTAGGACAACTGGGCAGTACAGGGGTGGGAACCATGATAATTTCATGAAAGGTCTTTCAAACTTCTCAATGGCAACTGAATTAATTAATATTCATCCAAACAAGAAGGGAAACTATAAAATTTGTCCCTGTATACTGTAAACTTTAAGGCCAAAAATGTGTGAACATCTATCAGACCTATCTAAAGTATGTAGACACCTCTTCAAATGATGGAGTTCAAGTGTCTCCAGTGAAGGGTCCTATTATTATTGCATCATACAGAGATGCTGTAGACAATTGTGCCCTACTATCTTTGTGGTAACAGTTTGGTATAAACCCTTTTCTGTTCCACCATGACTCTGCCCCTGTATACAAAGCTAGCTCCATAAAGACATGGGTTGACCAGTTTGAACTAGCTCCATAAAGACATGGGTTGACCAGTTTGAACTAGCGCCATAAAGACATGGGTTAAACAGTTTGTACCAGCTCCATAAAAACATGGGTTGACCAGTTTGGACTAGCTCTATAAAGACATGGGTTGACCAGTTTGAACCAGCTCCATAAAAACATGGGTTGATCAGTTTGAAGCAGCTCCATAAAAACATAGGTTAATCAGTTTGGACCAGCTCAATAAAAACACGGGTTGGTCAGTTTGAACTAGCTCCATAAAGACATTGGTTGACCAGTTTGAACCAGTTCCATAAAGATATGGGTTGAACAGTTTGAACCAGCACCGTAAAGACATGAATTGACTAGTTTGGTGTGGAGGAACTTGAGTGTCCTGACCTCATCCCTACTGAACACCTTTGGGATGAATTGGAACACAGATTCCCATCCAAGACCTCACAAATGTTCTTTTGGATCATAGGGGTTCTAGCCTTCCCCTGCATATTCAGCCTTATGGCAACAGTCTTGGAAAGGTCCCTTTCAATTCCAGCATGATTGTTCACAAAGCTAGCTGCATTAACAGTCCTGTCCTTAACCCTATTGAACACCTTTGAGATAAATTTAAGCGCCAAATGCAAGAGTTTTTTTTTTGCGCCCAATATGAGGCATAAAAGTGTGAGCCAGGTCTTCTTATCCATCTTCAGTACTTGACCTTACAAATGGGCACTTCCCACAGACACCCTCCAAAATCTTGTGGAAAGCCTTCCCAGAAGAGTGGAAGATGTTATAGCCGCAAACACAGAGAGGCAATTCCATACTGATGCCCATGGGTTTGAAATGAGATGACCATCAAAGTCATAGTAGTAGGTGTGATGGTCAGGAGTCCATAAATTTTGACCAAGCTTCTTTCTACTATGGGGAAACCTCTCTAACTGGTTCAACTAGTCATTGGACACCTTTGAAGGCTTCTTGTCAGGTATGTGATTGGTGTTATAGATTTTGTGCAAGTGTGAGTGTTCGATGGGGATTGGGAGGCACCACAAGATATTTGCCTATGCTTTTTCTCATAATCATTCATCATTGGGTGAGCCAAGCGTAAATGATTATGTCACATCTCGCCGACAGACATACACTTCCAGGCACCCTAGTATGCCTATGGCAAAATTTACATGATCTGAGCAAGAATGAAGCAGTTAACAGAAGACGCTAGATGAAAGATCCTAATCTGCAATATTTGTTATAAGATTCCAATCACAGTTATGCTAATCATGTTCGGCCTGGGGACAAAAAAGGAAAAAAGCAATTTGAGCAAAATGAATTCCGGCGAGCGTCAGGTATTGTTACCTCGTATATATAGAGACATCAATATATCGCACGGAGCTCAGGGATTCTCCGAATGAACTTTAGGTAAAGTGGACCTGACATTTCCAGAGATGCCTTAAAAACTTTAAATCATTTGTCTAATTGCCTCTGCTCGGTGCAAAAATGAACTCTTTCAATTATGGTTTTATTGCCCGACGCTGGTTTTTAGAGACAGTTTATGAATTTCTAAAAGCAAGACAGGCTAACTTAAAGGGCAGCACTTATTAACGATGACATGGCCCTTCGAGGTGGGGGGAACTCATAAGGATGACAGCTGGACTTTAAGTTTAAAAACTATAGAGGGAAAAGACGATTTCTGTATTATCCTATAAAACAAAAAGAGAACAGCATCCAGATTAAAAATATAAATATATAAAAGTTGGGGTACGTTCCGCATACTCATTGGAACTGAGGAAGTGGCTTGCAGAAGCTATGGAATGTCTTCAACGTTACAGAACAAGTCCATCTGAATGTGACCAACTACTGCTAGACCTACTATGACCTGGATACATATAAATATATAAATTCTGGGGTATGTTCTGAACACTCATTGCAACAGAAGAAGTGGCTTGGAGAAGCTGCAAAGCGTCCTCAACATTATGAAAAAAGTCCAGTTGAATGCGACCAATTACTATTAGATATACCATGGTCTGGGTGAATAAGAACCTTCACAGACATCTAAATTAAAACATTATAAATATATAAAATCTAAGGTATGTTGAGGACACTAATTAGAACTCAAGAAGTGGACCGGGGAAGCTACAAAACATCTTCCAACATTACAGTCCAGTATGACCAACTACTACTAGATATATCATGGCTGGAATACATGAGAGCCTTCACAGATATAGAAATTAAAAATGATGAATTTATCATTTCTGGGGTATGTTGTGGACACACATTAAAACTGAAGAAGTGGACCGGAAAAGCTACAAAACATCTTCCAACATTACAGTCCAGCATGACCAACTACTACTAGATATACCATGACTGGAATACATAAGAAACTTCACAGATATAGAAATTAAAAATGATAAATATATAATTTCTGGGGTATGTTGTGGACACCCATTAGAACTGAAGAAGTGGCTTGGAGAAGCTACGAAACATATTCCAACATTACAGAACAAGTCTAATTGAATGTGACCAACTACTACTAGATATACCATGGCCGGGATACATGAGAACCTTCACAGACATCCAAAATAAAAATGATGAAATTAGAATTTTTGCAGTATGTTGAAGACACTCATTAGAACTGAAGAAGTGGTTTGGAGAAGCTACAAAATGCCTTCAACAATATAAAACAAGTCCGGTCGAATGTTGATTAGATTTACCATGGCCTGGATGAATGATAACCTTCACAAACATCAAGAAAAAAAATCTCCACTGTGCCTATACAATATCAGGTTAGCAGTAAATTTTATTTAAAGATGTGCAAAAAGGGGCAAGAACTTACATCAAGCTCTCACTGGCTCCTCCTGGAAATCTACACCTCAGTGTAGAAGATGTTGGGAATCTAGAGCAGAAGTCTCCAAACTTTCTAAACAAAGGGCCAGTTTATTGTCCTCCAGAGGCCAGGGAGGCCAGACTGTGGCCAGTGGGAGTAGAAAATGCCCCAGAGTTAGTGGGAGTAAATAGTATTTCACTTTTGGTAGGGAGAAGAATAATGCCCCATCAATGGTGTCAGTGGGAGGAATAGTGCCCCATTCCTGGTTTCTGTGAGAGGAATAGTGCATCATCGCTGGTATCAATGGGAGGAGTAATGCCCCATCATTGGTATTAATGGGAATAATAGTGTCCCATCATTGGTGTCAGTGGGAGGAATAGTGTCCCATCATCGGTATCAGTGGGAGGAATAGTGTTGCATCATTAGTGTCAGTGGAAGGAATGGTGCCCCATTGTTGCTGTCAGTGGGAGGAATATTTTTTATATTCACTTTTGGTAGGGAGAGGAATAATGCCCCATCAATGGTGTCAGTGGGAGGAATGGTGCCCTAGTGCTGGTTTCTGTGGGAGGAATGGTGCCCCATCACTCGTATCAATGGGAGGAGTAATGCTCCATCATTGGTATTAATGGGAGGAATAGTGTCCTATCATTGGTGTCAGTGGGAAGAATAGTGTCCCATCATTGGTGTCAGTGAGAAGAACAGTGTCCCATCATTGGTGTCAGTGGGGAGGAATAATGCCCCATCATTAGTGTCAGTTGGAGGAATAGTGCCCTATCATTGGTGTCAGTTGGGGGAAAAGTGCCCCATCATTAGTGTCAGTTGGAGGAATAGTGCCCCATCACTAGTGTCAGTGGAAGGAATAGTGCCTCACTGTTGCTGTCAGTGGGAGGAATATTCCCCATTTATGGGTGTCAAAGGAATAGTGCCTCATCATTGGTGTTGGTGGGAAGAATAGTGCCCCATCATTGGTATCAGTTGGAGGAATAGTGTCCTAAGGACCAGACAAAGGCAAGCTAAGGGCCGCATCCAGACCCCGGGCAGCAGTTTGGAGACCACTGATCTAGAGAAAGCTAGTCACCAGGTGGAACCAGGAAGAGCTTCAGGGAACCCCAAGAGATTGACACTCCCAGAAGTGTTGGCTTCCCTGTGGACCTCAGGGGTTGACTTTACAGGATCTTAGTGGTGTTTGGTAGCACTGGGCATAAGGAAAGGTAAGTATTTATACTTCTAAAGGTAAGCCTTCACTGGAAAGGTTTTGCATAACAGGATTTCTTTAACCAAAACAAGTTGCATTATGTTGTAACGCTAAAAAATGGAAACATGTATGTAGACCATCTATAAAGATATTTGACTCTTATAAAGACCATCTATAGCCAACACCTTTTTTTAGTGCTGAATGGATGGTGCAAGGGTTAGATACTCTGGTTTTTAATGATGTTACTGGCGATTCCCACTCTTTGTTCATACTGGTACCATTGTCAATGAGAAAGTGATGGGAACCCCCAAAAGGTTTTTGCTACTGGAGTGAAGGGAAGATGTCTTAATGGGGATACCCGTTCCAGCAACATAATGGAGAGATTTATTCTAACTTCCTGTTGTGATTTTGGGATGAGAATTGAAAGAAAATCTCCACAATTGGACACAGGACTGCAAAACAAACTTGAAAAGGGTATGACACATCTATTTATTCACAAAGGTTATTTTTTGGGTCCATGTAGATAAGGTGGCTCGTCTAAGATATTCAGGAACCTACCTGCCAGGAGACCATTCTTCTCAGCAGGTTCTTGCCAGGTCACTCTTAAGGAGGTGTCCAGAATGTCATCAAATCCAAGACTCCGGACAGGGCCAGGTACTGAAATCACACAGGAGGGGTTCAAAGATTCAATGCCACTTAAGTTGATGTAGTTCAGTGTAATTCTTTAATTCAGGGGGTGAAAATGCAAACCTAAAAAGTTAATAGCTCTTGCCTGTCATTGTTGACCCCCGCCTTCTAAAAATTGTTTTTTCCTGGCCTTCAAGGAGTTAAGTTCTCCAAGGTACTAACCCAAAACAAAAATACAAATCAGAAGTGACCTTCAAATCTGCAAACTTCTTCCACACATTAAAATGCCTACCGCGTCAATATGCTTTTTTTTATGTGTTTTTGAAGCTTGGCAAATGCCCTGTGTGTGTGTTGATTTTCTATTTGTTTTAAAGGGGCCCAGTAGAACCTCAGGCTCCATAGTACCCCCACTGAGCAGATCCTCAGATTTTTGGTGCCCCTGTTCAGCAAGTCCACAGCCTATTAATACCCTTGTTCAGCAGATCCCCCTCCTCAGTAGTACCTCCAGCTCTGCTGATCCCCCGCTCAGTAGTAACCCCCAGCTCTGCTGATCCTCTGGTTTGCTGATCCTCCTCTCTGTCTGGTCCCCGCTCACCTCCCGCTATATTTATCCCACACTGCGTACCACATGTGACATTGCTAGTTCCTCCCGCTCTGGTCCCCCACTCCTCTCCCTCTGGTCCCCGCTCACCTCCTGCTATATTGCTCCCACACTGCATACCACATGTGACATTGCTAGTTCCTTCCGCTCTGGTCCCCCAGCTCTGCTGATCCTCTGGTTTGTTGATCCTCCTCTCTCTCTAGTCCACGCTCACTTCCCGCTATATTGCTCCCACACTGTGTATTACATGTGGCATTGCTAGTTCCTCCCGCTCTGGTCCCCCAGCTCTGCTGATCCTTTGCTACTCAGTTCTCTCTCTCCGGTTCCCACTCACCTACCACTATATTTCTCCCAAGCTGTGCACCATGTGTGACATTGCTTGTTTCTCCCACTCTGGTCCACCAGCTCTGCTGATCCTTTGCCATTCAGTTCTCTCTCTCCGGTACCCGCTCACCTTCCGCTATATTGCTCCCAAGCTGCGCACCACATGTGAAAATGCTACCCTGTTTCCCCCAAAATAAGACCTAGCGTGATTGTCGGTGATGGCTGCAATATAAGCCTTACCCCCCAAATAAGCCCTACCCTGTTTCCCTGAAAATAAGCCCTACCCTGAAAATAAGACCTACAAGGACTTTAACTAGGGCTTCTTTGGGGGGTAGGGCTTATATTGCAGCCATCACCGACAATCACGCTAGGTCTTATTTTCGGGGAAACAGGGTAGTTTCTCCTGCTCTGGTCCCCCAGCTCTGCTGATCCTTTGCCAGACCTTCCGCTACAGCGCTCCCATGTTGCACACCACGTGTGCCGTCTACTATTTGCTCCGCTCCAGCCGAAAAAAAGTGTGTCCAATGCCACAAGAGCGGAGCAACTAGCAGACACCACCACACATGGTGTGCAACATGGGAATGCTGTAGCATAAGGTGAGCGGGGACGGGAGAGAGAGGACACAACTGGAGCAGGAGAAACTAGCAGATGTCATACCTTGTGAGTAACTGGAATAGTATGTCTACCATTGCCTCTTCGCTTAGGTACATGAGCGTGTGTGCAATACGCATGCATATGAGCGCAAGCATAAGCCCGCACTGGTTTTCTGGTGCTGGGAATCCAGTTTACCATACAAGAATAAGCCTAGAGAGGACTTGATACATATCTAATCTGTGTGGTGCAACTTGGTCTATTCCTGGGTTCAGAGCCTTCAGCCATCCTGATTGGCTGGGGCCAGGATGATGCAACTCTAGCACATGCAGCTCCAAACTGCGTGCAGTTTTGATGCATCATATTGTGACCTGGGCCTTGGACATGTCCCTGGTAGCCTATATTAGGATGTTCAACCCCCTCCCTCTTCTGTACAAACCTGGAATTTGCTGTGTACCGCCTTCAGAGAAGATATGCTTCATCACTGATCAGCCCACCACCACTTTGGAGAAAATTGGCCTAAGATTTCTGACACATAATATCCAAAGCTCGTTTACCTTCAGTGTGCAACGTGTCCCAGAGTGGGGTGGAAATTGAAGAGCAGTATAAAATGATAGTAAAAATTGATCAAACACAAGAGCCATACCATCTTCATGAGTCCAGACAAGCTGCGGAGGACTGCGGGGTCCATCTCCCGGGGTGGTGAAGCACAGGACGGAGGTCAGATAGCTGTGAAATTTCTTCAGGCCGGATATGAAGCCTACATGGGTGCTGTCTTGGAAGTTGGGCCGCACAATGACCACAGAGACGTCGTCCTCCTGAGCCGGATCCCAGGTGATCAGCTGTGGAGGAGACAAGGGAGAACAAGACTTGTTAACTGCACATTTTATTGTCTTCCACACTGGGAAGGAAGTGAGGGGAAATCTAAACCTGTACAGTTATCATCAGAACAAGTACAGAGGGAAAATCTTTCATATCGGGACACTTCTTCAGATGGGATTTCCATCACTTTGGCGAGTTACTTCTCATTTCCCGCTTTGTTTTTTGGACACAAAGTGAAAAGAAATCTCCCCAACAAAGCCATACATCAAAAAGACCCAACAGAGGTCCAAACACTTCCCTTTTGCTATATTAAGTTAGCTAAAAAAAAATAAAAATGGCAAGTTTTATGAACACTTGCTAATCCGTTTTGTGACCTCCATTGAGGCTGCATTCATACTAGACATGTGCAAGTCATTCCGTTCTGAATTCGTTTTCTGACGAAATTCGACAAATTCGGTAACTCTGAAATATTCGAATTAAAGAAAACCCGTTTAATGAATTTTTCCGAAAGTTCTAAAATTCGGAAATTCTAAAATTTGTAAATTCAAAAGTATGAAGATTCGAAAATTCTGAAGTTCGTAAATTAGAAAATCCGAAAAAAAGTACGAAAATCCGAAAAGAAGAACGAAAATCCAAAAATTAGCAAACCCAAAAATTTGAAAATCTAAAACTAACTAATAATAACTATTACTAACTATTAAATTGCTATTAAATAAGGTATTGGAATTTCCTTTCAAATTTGGCTGTTAGTGAACGTAACGAATACGTATTTATCGGTTACGAATTACCCAAAATAACGAATGCCGCATCTAAACGAATAAAACGTAACAAATGAATAATAATAAATAATAAATAATGATAATAATAAAAAACTTGTTACATTCCATTCGTTTAGATGCAGCATTCGTTATTTCGGATAATTCATGACTTCGAATAAATTTGTATTCGTTACGTTCACTAACAGCCAAATTTGAAAGGAAATTTCAATACCTATAAATTTAATAGTTATTATTTTGGATGTTCAAATTTTCAGAATTTTCAAACTTTCGTTCTTTCAAATTTTCTTTATTATTTTCGGATTTTCGAAATAATGAATTTGATCATAACGAATGACCCGAAAACGGAACCCCCCCCCCCCCAAAAAAAACGAATGACACGAAAACGAACATATTTTTTGGCAGTGCACTTGTCTAATTCATATCTGTGCAATTTGTCGTTCGACTTTGGACATCAAAGCCGCACCCCTATTCTTTTCAATGGCACCCTGGACAAATTGGTGCAACTTAAAGCGACTTTGAAAAGGTGCCTGAAAAGGTGCCTGCACTACTTTGGTGCGAGTTTGATTCATAAAATATAAAGTTTGATCAAAACCGCGCCAAAAGTCGCATCAAATTCACACTGGAAATCATGCGACTTTGGTGATGCAATAATGTGAATGCAGCCTAATTCCTTTACATGCCTCCTGGCAGCTCTTTAAGTGGGCTTTAATGTGGAGGAGGCCTTGCGGCTTTTCTATCATGTGACCATTGTGATTGGTTCTCTGACAACTGTCACGTTGAGAGTCCATCCCACTGGCTGACAGGAGAGAGTGAATCTCCCTAACGGGGCCACAGAAGGCACTGAAAATATGACAGGGGATCAAATCCATCTCCATAGTATTCAAAATTAGTTATACTTTAAGGCTTGTCATGTTGGGTATCTATTTACTCGGTGCAACTCCGTCTTTTATATTTTACCCATTTTGGGGTAAACTGGCATTTGTGTGTCTTAAAATTAACTTTAGTAAAACTTTAGTAATTGTTTGCTGATAATCTGAGCTTGATAAATTGGTCGGCTAATATAGTGTGACACAAAAATATAGTGTGACATAAAAAATTGCAACTACTGCCATTTTATTCTCTGGGGTCTCCAGTTTTTAAAGCAGATCTTCCCTTCAATCCACCCCTCCTCTACATGAAAATGTGCAGTCCCGCCCAGTGGTGGACGCTTATAAGGGGCGCCGCCCCCCTAATCTACATGCAGGGCGCTGGACGTATGGATTTCAAAGTTGTTTTTTTTTTTAAGCACATGAATAGAGCCTGAGGCTCTAATTGGCTTCAAAAAGGGTGGGCTCAGGGCGCAGAGCCCACCCACTTGTGTGACATTAGCAAATTAATATTTGCTAATGTCTTACTGCTTCTCCTCCCGGCCAATCAAGAAGTGGGTCTTGAGACCCAATTGGCTGGGAGTCCTAAAACCCAATTAGGCGGGAGTCCCAAGACCCGATTAGGCGGGAGTCCTAAGACCCAATTGGGCAGGAGTCCTAAGACCCCGACTGGGCAGGAGTCCTAAGACCCCGACTGGGCGGGAGTCCTAAGACCCCGATTGGGTGGGGGTCCTAAGACCCGATTGGGCGGGAGTCCTAAGAGCCGATTGGGCGGGAGTCCTAAGAGCCGATTGGGCGGGAGTCCTAAGACCCGATTAGCCAAGAGGACAAGTGACCACCAATCAGTCCTAAGACCTGATTGGCTGGGAGTCCTAAGACCTGATTGGGCGGGAGTCCTAAGACCGGACTGGCCAGGAGCGAAAGTGACTGCCAGGACCTGGATGGGGTAGGTGCGGAGCTCGCTGGCGGGTGACCTGGTGGGTGATCGGTGTGGGGAGTGAGGGGGCCAGGTTTGTTTGCCACCCCCCCAAAAAAAAAAAATTAAGCACCAGCCGCCACTGGTCCCGCCCTTCATGTAGGTCACTTGCCTAGGCGAATGATGAGCATAGTGCTTGCCATGCCTCCTGAGATATGCACATCACATACCTCAGGAGGTATTCATTCAGATAGGAGGAGAGGGTGTGCCAGCTGATCTGGAAAGAGCTGGTGGAAGGGTTGCCACCTGTCCAGGACTCACCCGTACAGTCCAGGTTTTGAATCGTGTCTGGGTTTCAGGTGGACTGAAATCCCGAACACATTATTCAGACCAGGTTGTAGCTCCCCAAGTGACCAAGATAGTCGCACAAAAATCTGCTGCTGTCCGGGAACTGCAGGCGTCTGTCTGGGGGCAGGTTCGGCATCACTGGGGGGGCAGGGCGATGATGTCAGCAAGAGCAATTTGACCAAACCCACTGTTCGCTGCTGCACGTGCATCGCATTACTACTCTCCTTACTACTCTCCTTGGGGCACCCAAAGGTGTCCCAGACCGCTAAAGTGTTCGGGTTTGGCTTGAAGAAAGGGTGGCAACCCTAGCCTGGTGGGCCTCTTGATGACATCACAAACAACTTGGAGGTGCGGGACAGAGAGCGGTGGCAGAAGATAAGATCTCAGCAGGACAACGCTGGATCCTCTGGGTGGGCGAGTATCTGAAATATGCACCACGTGGGTAAGGGGAGGTGGGCGTAGGCGAAGATCTGCTTTATGATATAGAATTTTTTAAGGGGGTTTAACTAATCTTCAAGCCTAAAATTATTTTTTTTAAACAAGCGCAAGAAACGCAAAAACTGCTCTGGCAGTAAAAGTGTTAGGTGAAGTCCAATGATACATTCGGAGAGATGTTGGGGGTCGTGTTGTAGGGGAACTCTCCCAAAGCCGGTTTGAACCCCTCAATAAAAGACGCCTGGACCCGGTACGTCTCCTCTGGTCTGCAATGACTCTTCAGGTTGCAGAGTTCACCTGGACCGAGTAAACCGCCATCATCCTAATAACCGCATTAATGATTTTTTTTTTTTCTGCTGTTACTATGTTACAATTTGTTTCTATTGTATCCTCTTCATACATCTCCATCTGTTGCCTGGAAGGAATGTGACCCGGCTCGGTGAAAGCTTTGCTCCGGCCACTTAAAGCACAAAGCTGCATTCTTTCCTCCACTTCACTATAAATTCAGCCCAAACCTCCGGCTGCCACTGTTATTTTTCCATCTGGAATTTTACAGACTGCTCTGAACTGGACTGTTTTAGCAGTTTTATGGTTTAAGACCCAGCAGGTTACAACACAGTAAAGCCCAATGGTGTAAGTAAATGAGGCCCAATGCAACATTTCCATAGGGGGGGGCGACCTCGTTTGCCATACCGGTGGAATCTAAAGGAGAGTCAATCTCAAGGTATGTAAGCGGACCTATCCTCAGATATATTTTAGTTAGGGTAGCCACCTGTCTGGGATTCACCCGGACAGTCCGGGTTTTGAAGCGGACTGACCTATTATTCAGACCGGGCTGTGCCCCCCCGAGTAACCAAGATAGTCGCACACAAATCTGTTGCCCTCTGGGAGCTGCAGGATGTCTGCGGGCAGGTTCGGCATCAGTGTGTGTGTGTGTGTGTGTGTGTGTGTGGGGGTGATGATGTCAGCAAAATCATTTTGGCCACACCCACTGTCTGCCACAGCACGCTGTTCGCGCCACATTACTACTCTCTTTGGGGCACCCAAAGGTGTCCCAGCCAGCTAAAGTGTTCAGGTTTGGCTTGAAGAAAAGGTGGCAACCCTAATTTAAGTCTATGCACCAATGGCGGCCCGTCCATATGGGGCGCCGCCCCCCTAATCCATGCACCCGACCCCTAAACTACATACAGGGCGTCGGACGCATGGATTCCAATGGGTTTTTTTTTTTGCTTTTTTTTAAGTACATGATTAGAGCCTGAGGCTCCAATTGTCTTTAAAAAAAAAAAAAAAAGGGTGGGCTCGGGGGCGCAGAGCTCTACCTCCCGGCCAATCAGAAATCAGCTCCTTAGATCCGATTGTCCAGGGAGTCTTGGGACTCCCAATCGTGTCTCAGGACACACTGGCCAATCGTGTTTCAGAACACACTTCCTGTTCAGCCTAGCCATGAACGGAGATGAGAATGGCCCAGCTCTTCATTTCCCCTGCCTCCTATGTTAAGGTTAGTCCACGCCGCCGCCTTCTCATCTGTCTAATGCCCAGGGGGGTCATTGGTGTGCTTTGTGCTTGCCGCCTTCCCGTCCGCCGTTCGTCTCCCGGGGGGGATCATTGGTGTGCTTGCGGGGATCGCCGCCTTCCCATCTGCCGTCCTCCTCCACATGAAATATGAACAAAGCATTTCCCTCTATAGTGTGTACTTGTCTCAATCCAGAGCACTAAGTGTCATTTCTGTCTGCTGCCTCCTTCCTCTGCTATCTGCATGAATCACTTCTGACACGTGATTGACAGCCTCAGCTCTGTTCCTGTGTGCTGTGTGAAGGGGGTGTGCCTCTTCCCTCCAATCAGCTCTCAGAGCTTCCCTCACTGAGCTCTGCAGTGTGTAACCTCAGCTCCCCGCCCCCCTTGCTTTGCTCAGAAAAGCTGTATAAATTCTGGAATTTGAACGACCGTAGAGGAGAAATTGCCACAGATAAACAGGTACAACTTATGTAGGAGGATTTGTTTCATCTCTGTGTATCACCAGAGGCCAGTCACTAGGGGTTTTTACAATCACTTTAACTACTTTTGCACCAGCAGATATTAAAAACATATTTTATCTTTCCCGGAGTTCTCCTTTAAAGTTTAACTTTACCTAATGCATTTTAAGCAGTTAAAGTAACAGTTTATTTTTTTCTTTTGAACAGTCTGAAAAAAAAAAAAAAAATCTGACCGTTGCAAAGCACCCCAGCATTCTTTTTATTGTTTGGTCCAAGCCTTGTAACTGTCAACTTTGTTGGCCAGCTTGGCCCGGTACAGGTAAATAGGAAAATACCAGATCTATGGGCAGGATCCCAGGTGATACATCTAAGTTACTGAGGAAGGGGGGAGGGGGGACTTAGAAATACAAAAACTGCTGTTTTAATGCCATTGTGTCATTTTTAAAGTCTTGCCCGTAGTCCCATTCTGAATTTTATTTTGGAAAGAGCGGACCTTTTAAAAGTTCACAGTCATGAAAAATCTAACTTGCGGAAAGGTTGCATCTTCCGGGTGCGTTCCAAGGGTGACTTTATTGTGCGGCGCTTTGTGTTCATGATCCTGCATTTATTGTCTGCGCTGCCTATCCATAACACAGCAGACACATAATGCAGGGCTTCTGGACTGTATAAACAAAATCTGTTAAACGTTCCCCCTTCCAGACAGCGGTTTATAGGAGATGCGTGCTGTGCAAGCTCTGCTGCTCTCCCTGACTCACAGTAACAGATTAGCTGCATTAGGCGGATTGTTGAATCTTATTATTACATTACAAGGACAAGTGAGTAAGATTGGCATGAATCCCACACTTCCGCCCTCAGCCACTAGGTGTCAGTGGTGCAGCGCAGAACGGCAGGCGGTAGAGAGGGCTGGAGCGCCAGCAAATGAAATGTACAATGCAGTCCATAAATAGTGCAATTACTGAGGCACTCCTGGGTCCCGTATACAATACACTGTTTTACTGTAGCAAGAGTAGTTCATATCGGCGGCATACGCAGGACTCAGGAGTTTAATGGATGCCTATATTGTGGTTTCCGAGCTTTAAGAATCGCCAGGGAAAAGTGCAGTCACGTTATCTGGATTTATTAAAAAAAAATACAGTGCATAGATCCCTGTAATGGACTATTTTTAAAGTCGAAAGGTCTTCAGCACTGGGAGCGAAGTGCTGGTAGTGCAGAGAGCATACCCCATGTCTACAGTCTCCGTCATAGTAACCCTTCCTGTAACCCTAACATTAACCCCAACCCTTCCACTAACCCTCCCTAACAGGAACCCCAACCCTTCCACTAATCTTCCCTAACACTAACCCCAACCCTTCCACTAACCCTCCCTATAACCCTAACACCAACCCCAACCCTTCCACTAACTCCAACCCTTCCACTAACCTCAACCCATCCATTAACCCTTCCACTAACCGTCCCTAACACTAACCCCAACCCTTCCACTAACCCTCCCCAACACTAACCCCAACCCTTCCACTAACCCCAACCCTTCCACGAAAACTAACCCCAACCCTTCCACTAACCCTCCCTAACAGGAACCCCAACCCTTCCACTAATCTTCCCTAACACTAACTCCAACCCTTCCACTAACCTCAACCCATCCACTAACCCTTCCACTAACTGTCCCTAACACTAACCCCAACCCTTCCACTAACCCTCCCTAACACTAACCCCAACCCTTCCACGAACACTTACCCCGACCCTTCCACTAACCCACCCTAAAACTAACTCCAACCCTTCCACTAACCCCAACCCTTCCACTCATTTTCCCTACCACTAACCCCAACACTTCCACTAATCCTCCCTATAACACTAACCCAAACCCTTCCACTAACCCCAACCCTTCCACTAATCTTCCCTAACACTAACCCCAACTCTTCCACTAACCCTCCCTATAGCCCTAACACAAACCCCAACCCTTCCACTAACCCCAACCCTTCCACTAACCCCAACCCTTCCACTAACCCCAACCCTTCCACTAATTTTCCCTAACACTAACCCCAACCCTTCCACTATCCTTTCCTATAACCCTAACACCAACCCCAACCCTCCCTAACACTAACCCCAACCCTTCCACTAATCCTCCCTAACCCCAACCCTTCCACTAACCCCAACCCTTCCACGAACACTAACCCCAACCCTTCCACTAACCCTCCCTAAAAAGGACTCCAACCCTTCCACTAACCCCCAACCCTTCCACTAATCTTCCCTAACACTTACCCAACCCTTCCACTAACCCCAACCCTTCCACTAACCATCCTTATCACTAACCCCAACCCTTCCACTAACCGTCCGTAACACTAACGCCAACCCTTCCACTAACCCTCCCTAACAGGAACCCCAACCCTTCCACTAATCTTCCCTAACACTAACTCCAACCCTTGCACTAACCCCAACCCTTCCACGAACACTAACCCCAACCCTTCCACTAACCCTCCCTATAACCCTAACCCCAACCCAAACCCTTCTACTAACCCTCCCTAAAACTAACTCCAACCCTTCCACTAACCGTCCCTAACACTAACCCCAACCCTTCCACTAACTCTCCCCAACACTAACCCCAACCCTTCCACTAACCCCAACCCTTCCACTAACTCTCCCTAACAGGAACCCCAACCCTTTGATCGCCCCTAATGTCAACCCCTTTCCTGCCAGTGTCATTTATACAGTGAGAGTGCATTTCTTTTTAGCGCTGATCACCGTATTGGTTAGAGAAGTGCACTGCCAAAAAATGTGTTTGTTTTCGTTATACATTCATTTTTTTTCCTTCGTGTCATTCCTTATGATCGAAATTTGTTATTTTGAATAAATTTGCAAATTCGAAATTTTGTAAATTCGTAAATCCGAAATAATAACTAACTAATAACAGCTAACCATTAAATTATAGGTATTGGAATTTCCTTTCAAATTTGGCTGTTAGAATGGAACGAATGGAACGTAACGGATTAATAATAACAATATTAATAAAAACTTTTTATTATTATTTATTATTATTAATTAGTTACGTTCCATTCGTTTAGAGGCGGCATTTGTTATTTCGGATAATTCGTAGCTTCGGATAAATTCGTATTCGTATAATTCACTAACAGCCAAATTTGAAAGGAAATTCCAATACCTATAATTTAATAATTAGTAATAGTTATTATTAGTTAGTTATTATTTCAGATTTTCAGATTTTCAAATTTTCGCGTTTTCTAATTATTGGACTTTCGTTCTTATTTTCGGATTTCCGTTTTTGTGAATTTTCGGAATTTTGTTCTTCTTTCAGAATTTACGAATCTTAGAATGTAGAATTTTTGAATTTCCGAATTTCCGATTTTCGAATTTCCGAATTTCCGATTTTCGAATTTCCGATTTTCAGATTTCTGAATTTCTGAATCTTAGAATTTCAGAAAAGTTTGTTAACCGGGTTTTCGTTAATTTAAATGTTTCCGAAATAACCACTTTGCCGAATTTCATCAAAAAACTAATTCGGAACGAAACGAATTGCACATGTCTAGTATTGGTGTCACTGGTCCCAAAAAAGTGTCAGTTACTGTAACTGTCCGATTTGTCCGCCGCTATGTTGCAGTCCCGCTAAAAATCACCGATTGCCGCCATTACTAGTAAAAACAATTAAAAAAAAAAAATTCCTTAAAAGTATCCCATAGTTTGTAGACGCAATAAATTTTGCGCAAACCAATCAATATACACTTATTGGGATTTTTTTTTACCAAAAACATGTAGCAGAATACATATTGGCCTACATTGATGAAGAAATTTGATTTTTACATTTTTTTATTGGATGTATTATAGCAGAAAGTAAAAAAAAAAATAAAATTTATTTTTTTTCAAAATTGTTTATAGCGTAAAAACAAAAAAAAAAAAAAAAAACGCAGAGTTGATCAAATACCACCAAAGAAAGCTCTATTTGCGGGGAAAAAAGGGCATCAATTTTATTTGGGTACAGCGTCGCACGACCGCGCAATTGTCAGTTAAACCAACGCAGTGCCGTATCGCAAAAAATGGCCTGGTTATAAAGGGGGGTAAAACCTTCCGGGGCTGAAGTGGTTAAAGGGCAAGCTTTTCACGCCTGATGAAGCTGAATGCATGTGAATAGGAAAAAAAAAAAAAAGTTGCTGGAACTGCTCGCTATTAGTAAAGCCCGGTCCTTCTCTGCGCAGACACTCCCACTGCGAATTTGATTTGAAGTTCCAGCAGCGAGAGACCCGAAAAACGATTACAAGTTATTATATTCGGCGTGGTCCAGAATACATTCCGCGCCTTTCTGATTCATCAGTGCGCCTCATCCCTAAAAGCTCCCGCGCCGGCTGGCGGGTCCGGTTTTGGAATTCGCCTCCCCCTGGAGCCGGTAAGTCGGGTCCTTTAATGGGACCGGCAGGTTTAGTAAAAGCATCCCAGCCTGCTTGTTAGTCGCTGATTTACGAGAGGGCGCTCTGTAACTGCCAGAACCGAAGCGGGCCAAGAGCGCCTAATTAGACGCCGATTTCAGAATGGAATTACTTAATCAGAAATACTAATTACATTTTAATATGGATGTTAAATATCTTCACAGCTATCGAGTCCTCGGCCAATTACATGCCTAGGCTGCATTGTACAGGATCCATGTAAATGAGTTTAATTAATGTAAACGCTAATTAATTGCAATAGGACGTAATCAAGGGGCCATTAGGCCATCGCATCCCTCCTCGGTATTAAAGAACGGCGATTAGTTGTCCTTGGGGTATAGGGATTAATTGGAACTGGAAATGGAGTGGTGTTTGGGGAAGGCAGCGCAATCCGTTTTAGCGTCACAGGTTCTCTTATTGTAATGTGGAAATTTAGGTGAATAAGGGACCCAATGCAAATCTTCATTCGGATCAGTACAGAAGATAAAAATTGACATTTGGCTTCTATAAATTTGCAGTGCTTATATGCTAACAAGGAGCACTCTGATAGGAGGAGAGCCAGAGTGACGAGCTCATCAGTCTGCTGCTTCTCCTTTCACTGTCCAATCATGGGTTGGAAAAACAAATCGGTGTTGGTGAAGCTCTGAACCCAAAGATAAGTATATCCCGGTTTTAAGAGTGTCCCTATGGGTCCCCAGGACAGTCAGTAGGAAGGATGAGAGCGATGAGAGTGCTACACGACTTTATGATAAGTCCAGTGCAGATTGATTCAAATGAAAGCTCAACAGGTAAAAATCCAACGTGTCCCAGGAGTTCGCAGACTTCCCGTTCACCAGGGCTAAGAAAATAAGGAATGAGGGTTCTGGATCAGGTCCAGGGGGAAATGTGGGACATTGTTGAAGATTGGGAGGGCTGGAGGATGTGCAGCAGGGGGCCACTATGGAAGGTTGGGTGGCACTATGGGAGATGGGAGGCATTGTAGAACACTGATGGGGGCACTATGCAGCAAGTTAGGGGGAACTGCAGGGGGCCGGAAGGCCCTCTGGGAGGTTGGCAGACCCCCATGGAGACTGTGGGCTTTTAGGGGGCCTGGGGGCTCTGTGAGAGGTTGAGGAGCACTGTGGGGCACTATGGGAGGTTAGGTGGCACTATGGGAGCTGGGAGGCACTGTAGAACACTAAGGGGGGGGGGGGGGCATTATGCAGCAAGGTAAGGGGCACTGCAGGGGGCTGGGAGGCACTGTGGGGACTGAGGGCTCTTAGTGGACCTGGGGGCTCTGTGAGAGGTTGAGGGCCACTATGGGAGGTTTGGTGGGATACTGTTGGAGGTTGAGGGCACCATGGAGGACACTATGGAGGCTGAGGGCTCTCAGGAGACCTGGAAATATTGTGGGCCACTACGGAAGGTTGGATGGCACCATGGAAGCTGGGAGGCACTATGGGACACTGTTTGAGGTTGAGGGCACTATGGCGGGCTGGAGGCTCTGTAGCAGGCTGGGAAACCTTTTGGAAAACTGGGGTGCACTGTGGAAGGCTGAGGGCTCTCAGCGATACTGTGGGTCACTATGGAAGGTTGGGTGGCCTTATAGAAGCTCAGAGGCACCGTGGGACACTTTTGGAGGTTGAGGGCACTATAGAGAGCGGGGGCTTTGCAGCAGGTGGGTGGACACCGTGAAGGCTGAGGACTCTTAGGGGACGTGGGGGCATTGTGGAACACTCTGGAGGGTTGGAAGGCACTGTGGAAGCTGGGAGATATTGTGGGTCACTGTTTGAGGCTGGAGGCACTACCAAGGGTTGGTTAGGTCTTCTGCCTTGACACTTGTGTGACAGAGATGATTAAATCTCTGGACTGGATGGACAGAAGTACAAATTCTTTGCCAGGTAAAACAGCCCATATACAGTATGTCTGCATGGAGTTAAGCTTTAAGGTGACCATGCACACCTTACACTGGAAATGAACAGCTTCATGTAGAATTCAGACAAAATGTTCAAAAGCTTTATTGTTCCCAAGTGAAGGATTTTCCATCTCCAAAAACAAACAAAAGAATATCATTTGACTGAGATGGAAATTTTCGCTCTGAGCCATATTGTTCTTTATGGTGAAAACTTTCCCCCAAGGTAGGAAAAACTAACCCATGTGTATCAGAAATGGCCAACCAATCAACGAAGCTCAGTGCTGCATGGACACATTACCTTGTAGCCTTGGTTAACTCCGTTCACAAACTGCGGACTGGGCGGACTCCAGGTGAAGCGGATGGTGGTGGAGTTCACAGCTTCTGCCTTCACATTTCCAGGAGGCACCGTGGGGACTGAAAGCAGAGAAGGAGAGGAAATGAGGACTGAGGAAATGCTTCTTCCTTCCTGCAGCAGACTGATGACCTAATTTCAGCCTAGACAATATCACCGACTGCAGCCAAGGATAGTTGCATAATGACTAATAGGGGGCTGGAGGTTCTGCAACAAGCTAGGGGGCACCTCAAAGGGGTGGGGTTCTGTGGAGGGCGGAGGGGCACTGTGAGGGGCTGTGGGGTCTCAGGAAGCCTGTGATACTTTTGGGAGGGTGAGGGGCACTGCTGATCCCTATGGGCGGTTGGGGTGGCACTATGGAGGGAGCTATGAACAACTGTGGGGCATGAAGTCACTGGAGGGGTCTAAACGTCTCTTCTGGAGGCTTGAAGTTTTGCAGGGGCAGTGTGGTAGATTGGAGTGCACTCTATGGCTGGGGGGGACACTGTTGGAGGCTATGAGTACTATAGGGGGCTGGTGATTCTGCAGCAAGCTAGGAGGCACTTCAGAGGAGTGGGGGCTCTGTGGGAGGTTGAGGGGCACTCAGTGAGAGGCTGGGGGCTGTCGGGGAGCCTGGGGCACTGTGGGAGGGTGAGAGGGACTGCGGGCCACTATGAAAGGTTGGGGTGGTACTATAGAGGGAGTTGGGGGCAACTGTGGTAGGATGAGGGGACTGCCAGCTACTATAAAAAGGAGCTGGGGAGTCTGGACAGGGCCAGATGTCTTGCAGGGGGACAGTGGAAAATTGGAGTGCACTGTATGGGCTGGGGGGACAATGTTGGAGGCTTTGAGTACTATTGGGGGCTGGAGGTTCTGCAACAAGCTAGAAGGCACTTCAGAGGGGGCGGGAGGCTCTGTGGGAGGTTGAGGGGCACCCTGGGGGCTGAGGGCTCTCTGTAATCCTGGGGGCACTTTGGGAGGGTGAGGAACACTGCTGTCCACTATGGGAGGTTGGGTTGGCACTATGGAGGGAGCGGGGGGGGGGGGGTACAGATGTGGGGGATGAGGTTTCTGTAGGGGTTGGAGGGCCCTCTTGGAGGCTGGAAGTTTTGTAGGGGCAATGTGGAGGGCTAATGGGCACTTTAGGAGCTGGGGGGCACTGTGGGACACAGATGGGGGCACTATGCAGCAAGTTAGGGGGCACTGCAGGGGGCTGGCAGTCACTATGGGAGGTTGGCAGGCCCTATGGGGACTGAGGGCTCTTAGCTGGCCTGGGGACTCTGTGAGAGGTTGAGAAGCACTGTGGGCCACTATGGGAGGTTGGGTGGCACTATGGGAGCTGGGAGACACTGAAGGACACTGATAGGGGCACAAGGCAGCAAGTTATGGGGCACTGCAGGGGGCTGAGATTCACTGTGGGAGGTTGTTGGGCTCTGTGGGGAAAGATGGCGCTCTTAGGGGGCCTGGGGGCTCTGTGAATGGTTGAGGAGCACTGTGGGCCACTATGGGAGGTTGGGTGGCACCATGGGAGCTGGGAGGCACTATAGAACACTGATGGGGGCACTATGCAGCAAGGTCAGGGGCACTGCAGGGGGCTGGGAGGCACTGTGGGGACTGAGGGCTCTTAGTGGGCCTGGGGGCTCTAAAGGAAGGTCGAGAGCCACTATGGAAGGTTGGGTGGCACTATGTGAGATGAGAGGCATTGTAGAACACTGATGGGGCCATATGCAGCAAGTTAGGGGGCACGGCAGGGAGCCGGAAGGCACTGTGGAAGGTTGGCAGGCCCCTCCCCCCTGTGGGGGCTGAGGGCTCTTATGGGGCCTGGGGGCTCTGTGAGAGGTTGAGGAGCACTGTGGAACACTATGGGAGGTTGGGTGGCTCTATGGGAGCTGGAAGACACTGTAAGACACTAATGGGGGCACTATGCAACACGTTAGGGGGCACTGCAGGGGGCTCTGCAGGGGGCTGGGAGTCACTGTGGGAGGTCGGCAGGCCATGTGGGGACTGAGGGCGCTTAGTGGACCTGGGGGCTCTGTGGGAGGTTGAGAAGCACTATGGGCTACTATGGGAGGTTGGGTGGCACTATGGGAGTTAGGAGACACTGTAGGACACTGATGAGGACACTGATGGGGGCACTATGCAGAAAGTTAGGGGCACTGCAAGAGGGCTGGGAGGCACTGTTGGGAGGTTGAGAGGCCCTGTGGGAACTGGGGACTCTTAGTGGACCTGGGGGCTCTGAGGGAGTTTTAGAAGCACTGTGGGTTACTATGTGAGGTTGGTTGGCACTATGGGAGCTAGGAGGCACTGTAGGACACTGATGGGGGCACTATACTGCAAGTTAGGGTCACTGCAAGAGAGCTGGAAGGCACTGTTGGGAGGTTCAGAGGCCCTGTGGGGACTGAGGGCTCTTAGTGGACCTGGGGGCTCTGTGAGAGGTTAAGGGGCACAGTGGGCCACTATGGGAGGTTGGGTGGCACTATGGGAACAGGGAGGCACTGTGGAAGGTATAGGGGGCCTGCAGCTGCCTGATGATCGGGGAGGCCCCAGTCTGGAAGTGATGGGGTTGAGTCGGTGGTTGAGAACCGCTGGACTAGACTGCCTGGGAGTTAGAACATGTGATAGGGTTTTAAAATAATGTTATGTGGTAATGCTAACTTGTCCTGTTGACGCATGTGAAAGATGGTATTTATTTTAAAGTCCAACTGAAATAATGTTCAGGCTGCGCAACATCCTTCACTAACAACTGCCCATAAGGGAGACATTTCAAAGTACATTTTAAATTCTTAAATTGCTTCCTCCCCTTTAAGTCTTTTATGACTTAAAGGGGAGGAAGCAACTTTTAAGAATTTACAATTTACCTTTAAATGTCTCCCTTATACAAAACACAAAATGAACAGATTTCTATTCCCAGAAAACATGAAAATTGTAAAGACGTTTAGAAAAACATAAGACCGTCCCTCGCTGAGCCCGTGCTCCTTGCTGACCTCTTGTATCCTATATATATATAGAAATACATTTGGCCGTATCACAGGGACAAGCCTTTGCATCTCCTAGATTCTGTTTAACGATGCCGCGTCCCAGCCAGGGCCATGCCGTGAAATAGCAGGTCAGCTCACCTCCCTGCAGGGTCCACTCGGTCACTTTGGCACTGAACACTCCCAGGCCGGCGTTATTAAACGCGGCCACCTCGATCTCGTAATTGGTCCAGATAATGAGGTCCTCCAGGAGCAGGCTGCTGAGATCCGGGTTGGACAGGTTTCTATATTGGTAATCCACAGGCAGGCCGGCGAGGCAGTATCTGGACAGAAAGATACAATAAAAAGGTACAAGCAGGACATTTTAATCACTTAAAAAGGGAAAAAAAAAATTCCAGGTCATGTCTTTTTATTTTTTTGTATCGAAAATTACAAATATAGCAATATATACTCCTAGAACAACGCGAAGCTGACATGTACACACTCATCAATGCAGCCGCCTCACCCATCGACTCCTGGGGGTGGGGTACAATATATATATAATATATATTATTTAATATTTAGTATAATAGAGATTAATATATCTGTTCAAGTTATTCTTGTTGTGTTCAACCAAGGCATGTAAGCCAATTTGGATTTAGATATGCGTTGTTGTCCAACAGCGTGCACCTGCGAGAACCCCAGTGGTAGGTCCCAATGATTAGCTGCGGGAGGCAACCCCACTGAAAGCAATGGGAGTCTGCCAGTTCCCGCAGCTAACTGCAGCCGTTCGCATGTAATTGCTATGCGGCGATTATCTGCAAGTAATGGGCCCTGGACGCAGACAGTTTTTTGTCCAGGACCGATCACGCTCAGGTGATTGGCCCTTATAATTTATGATATATAGTTACATAGACTTATGTCTTTTTTCAAACAGACTCACTATCCAGTTCAACCAAAAAAGGGAAAAAAAAAAAACATACAATCCTATACCCACAATTCATCCAGAGGAAGGCAAAAATCCCCAGCAAAGCCTGAACCAATTTGCTCTAGCACGGGAAAAAATATATATTTATATATATATATATATATATATATATATATATATATATATATATATATATATATTAGGATATATAAATATATTAAAATTATTCTTTTTTATTATTGTTTTATTTGTAATCTAAACAAAAGGAGCTACAGTACCTATGAAGTCCTATGTATGATCCTGCACCAAACACCTGGAAAGCTAGGAAATATCTTTTTAAGAATGAAACTTAACTAAAGGTTAAAATTAGATAACAGCAGGTCTGCTCTGGTTGCTAAACTAGGATTACTCTTATGTCATTTGTTTCCATCAGAGTGCCCCCATAGATCAGGTTCACCGATCAGAGTGCCCCTTTGCATCATGTCTCCCTATCAGAGTGCCCCATAGAACAGGACTTCTCATCACAGTACCGCTTACATCAGGTGTCCCCATCAGAGTGCCCCCATAAAGCAGATGTCCCCATCAGAGTGCTCCATCGAGCAGGTATCCCCATCAGAGTGACCCCATAGAGCAGGTGTTCCCATCAAAGTGACCCCACAGACCAGTTGTCCCCATCAGAGTGACCCCATAGACCAGTTGTCCCCATCAGAGTGACCCCATAGACCAGTTGTCCCCATCAGAGTGACCCCATAGACCAGGTGTCCCCATCAGAGTGACCCCATAGAGCAGGTGTCCCCATCAGAGTGACCCCATAGACCAGGTGTCCCCATCAGAGTGACCCCCATAGACCAGGTGTCCCCATCAGAATGACCCCATAGACCAGGTGTCCCCATCAGCGTGACCCCATAGAGCAGGTGTCCCCATCAGAATGCTCCTATAGTCCAGATTTGCCCATCAGAGTGTCCCCATAGAGCAGGTGTCCCCATCAGAGTGCCCCATAGACCAGGTGTCCCCATCAGAGTGACCCTATAGACCAGGTATCCCCATCAGAGTGACCCCATAGACCAGATGTCCCCATCAGAGTGCCCCCATAGACCAGGTGTCCCCATCAGAGTGACCTCATGGAGCAGGTGTCTCATCAGATTGACCCCATAGACCAGGTGTCCCCATCAGAGTGACCCCATAGAGCAGGTGTCCCCATCAGAGTGACCCCATAGAGCAGGTGTCCCCATCAGAGTGACCCCATAGACCAGGTGTCCCCATCAGAGTGACCCCATAGAGCAGGTGTCCCCATCAGAGTGACCTCATGGAGCAGGTGTCTCATCAGATTGACCCCATAGACCAGGTGTCCCCATCAGAGTGACCCCATAGAGCAGGTGTCCCCATCAGAGTGACCCCATAGACCAGGTGTCCCCATCAGAGTGACCCCATAGACCAGGTGTCCCCATCAGAGTGACCCCATAGACCAGGTGTCCCCATCAGAATGGCCCCATAGACCAGGTGTCCCCATCAGAATGGCAACATAGACCAGGTTTCCCCATCAGAGTGACCCCATAGACCAGGTGTCCCCATCAGAGTGACCCCATAGAGCAGGTGTCCCCATCAGAGTGACCCCATAGAGCAGGTGTCCCCATCAGAGTGACCCCATAGAGCAGGTGTCCCCATCAGAGTGACCCCATAGAGCAGGTGTCCCCATCAGGGTGACCCCATAGAGCAAGTGTCCCCATCAGGGTGACCCCATGGAGCAGGTGTCCCCATCAGGGTAACCCCATGGAGCAGGTGTCCCCATTAGAGTGCCCCATAGACCAGGTGTCCCCATCAGAGTGACCATATAGACCAGGTGTCCCCATCAGAGTGACCCCATAGACCAAGTGTCCCCATCAGAATGACTCCATAGACCAGGTGTCCAAATCAGAATGACCCCATAGACCAGGTGTCCCCATCAGAGTGACCCCATAGAGCAAGTGTCCCCATCAGAGTGACCCCATGGAGCAGGTGTCCCCATCAGAGTGACTTCATAGACCAGGTGTCCCCATCAGAGTGACCCCATAGACCAGGTGTCCCCATCAGCGTGACCCCATAGAGCAGGTGTCCCCATCAGAATGCTCCTATAGTCCAGATTTGCCCATCAGAGTGTCCCCATAGAGCAGGTGTCCCCATCAGAGTGCCCCATAGACCAGGTGTCCCCATCAGAGTGACCCTATAGACCAGGTATCCCCATCAGAGTGACCCCATAGCCCAGATGTCCCCATCAGAGTGCCCCCATAGACCAGGTGTCCTCATCAGAGTGACCCCATAGACCAGGTGTCCCCATCAGAGTGACCCCATAGAGCAGGTGTCCCCATCAGAGTGACCCCATAGACCAGGTGTCCCCATCAGAGTGACCCCATAGAGAAGGTGTCCCCATCAGAGTGACCTCATGGAGCAGGTGTCTCATCAGATTGACCCCATAGACCAGGTGTCCCCATCAGAGTGACCCCATAGAGCAGGTGTCCCCATCAGAGTGACCCCATAGAGCAGGTGTCCCCATCAGAGTGACCCCATAGACCAGGTGTCCCCATCAGAGTGACCCCATAGACCAGGTGTCCCCATCAGAGTGACCCCATAGACCAGGTGTCCCCATCAGAATGGCCCCATAGACCAGGTGTCCCCATCAGAATGGCCCCATAGACCAGGTGTCCCCATCAGAGTGACCCCATAGAGCAGGTGTCCCCATCAGAGTGACCCCATAGAGCAGGTGTCCCCATCAGAGTGACCCCATAGAGCAGGTGTCCCCATCAGAGTGACCCCATAGAGCAGGTGTCCCCATCAGAGTGACCCCATAGAGCAGGTGTCCCCATCAGGGTGACCCCATAGAGCAAGTGTCCCCATCAGGGTGACCCCATGGAGCAGGTGTCCCCATTAGAGTGCCCCATAGACCAGGTGTCCCCATCAGAGTGACCATATAGACCAGGTGTCCCCATCAGAGTGACCCCATAGACCAAGTGTCCCCATCAGAATGACTCCATAGACCAGGTGTCCAAATCAGAATGACCCCATAGACCAGGTGTCCCCATCAGAGTGACCCCATAGAGCAAGTGTCCCCATCAGAGTGACCCCATGGAGCAGGTGTCCCCATCAGAGTGACTTCATAGACCAGGTGTCCCCATCAGAGTGACCCCATAGAGCAGGTGTTCCCATCAGAGTGACCCCATAGAGCAGGTGTCCCCATCAGAGTGACCCCATAGAGCAGGTGTCCCCATCAGAGTGACCCCATAGACCAGGTGTCCCCATCAGAATGACCCCATAGACCAGGTGTCCCCATCAGAGTGACCCCATAGACCAAGTGTCCCCATCAGAATGACCCCATAGACCAGGTGTCCCCATCAGAGTGACCCCATAGAGCAGGTGTCCCCATCAGAATGACCCCATAGACCAGGTGTCCCCATCAGGGTGACCCCATAGAGCAGGTGTCCCCATCAGAATGACCCCATAGACCAGGTGTCCCCATCAGGGTGACCCCATGGAGCAGGTGTCCCCATCAGAGTGCCCCATAGACCAGGTGTCCCCATCAGAGTGACCGTATAGACCAGGTGTCCCCATCAGAATTACCCCATAGACCAGGTGTCCCCATCAGAGTACCCCATAGAGCAGGTGTCTCCATTAGAGTGACCCTATAGACCGAGTTGTCCCCCTAGAGCAGGTGTCCCCATCAGCTGCCAGCATCCAATGACGGTAGTGCAGCGGGGATCTATCGCTGCAAACTGGCGGGCTGACGGTCCAGACCACGGTCCGCCATAAAGGCTGGTCTACATAATACTATATACAGCAACTGTGTTAGCATGGATCAGAGCGTTTGTCTTATTTTGGACGACAACTTCCCTTTAAGGCATGGAAAACTTTTTGTTCTGCTTGCGCCCGTTCTCACACATAATTCTCTCTCTCCGAGTCAATTTATATACAGCCGGATTCGTTATCCCGGCCTCTCGCTAAGCTTGGCTTGCGTTCAATATAGTCTTTTTTTTTTTTTTCCCTTTGCAATCCTCCTTTATCTCACTAATCCCACCACTCTACCCCTCAGGCCAGTATTTGCATGGCTCTGGTTCTACAATCAGGCCCTCCAATGTAATGACATTTAGCAGGACACTACTGGAAATGAGGCTTACAGTGAAAACACGCTAAACCTCTTAAGATCTCTGGCCTATAAATGTAAAAAAAAAAAAAAAAAAAACTTTTCTCTGGTCTCCAATCACAGATCGCTAAATATAACCCATTAGCATTTTTTTTTCCTTTTGATCCTAATTGTTACATTTTTTTAAAATTCTGTTTAGTTTCTAAAGTTGGGTCAGTGTTAATATGCAATTTAGCTGATCTCATATATCAGACACCCAATGTCAATGTCATAGTGATCAAGCTCCTCCCACTGCCCTCCTTGAAATATAAAAAAATTCAAAAAAAGGAAGAAACCACTTTGAAATAGCAAAGGCATGGAGATGTTACCATTGGACAAATTGAAAGTTGGTGAACGAACGGATTTACTGACACCCATCCAAGTCTTACCCTACGTTCACAACTATGTATTTTTTGGTGCGTTTTGCAGAAACCCACTGCAGTCCATTTAACATGGTTTCCTATTGATGTAGTTCACATTTGTACATTTTGTGGCGCTGCGTTTTTTTTTTTTTTTTAAAGGGTCGTGGACTTTTTTTTCCACCACAGCAGATTGCGTTTTGCTTGTAATAGACTTCAACTGAGCAGCACCAAAAATTAAAGTGTTGCGCTTTTGATGCATTTTGCATTTTTTTTCTGAACACATTGTGAATGAGCTGCTTGCTAAGGAGCAGGCCGGGAAGCCAGCCGCCACGTCCTTAACAACCGATTAGTCATCAGCTGTCAGTGGGGTTCCCCGTAGACAGCTGAAGGTTAAATATATAAATTGGCAAAAAAAAAAGACGGCGTGCCCCCTCCCCCCCAAATCCATAACAGACCCTTCGGGTGTTGTATAGATTTGGAGGGGAACCCCACGCCAAAATAAATAAAAAGACGTGGGGTCTCCCCTCAAAATCCATACCTGACCCTTATCCAAGCATGCAGCCTGGCAAGTCAGGAAAGGGGGGGGGCAAGCGAGTTTTTTAGTGCTGTTTTTCAGCGCTGTCACACTTTGAATAACAATTGCGCGGTCATGCAACACTGTACCCATATGACATTTTTATCATTTTATTTCACACAAATAGAGCTTTCTTTTGATGGTATTTAATCACCACTGTTTTTTTTTTTTTTTGCTCAAAAGAAAAAAAATAAAACAACTGTTTTAGTTTCTGTTATATCATTGTGCAAATAAGTGCAAATAATAAATCACTTATATGCACTGATGGGGCTTCACTGATGGGCACTGATAGGCTGCACTGATGAGTCGGCACTGGTGGATCCCACTGATGGGCATTCATTGGCACTGATGAGGCTGCACTGATAAACAGCACTGATGGGCACCGATAGGTGGCACTGATGGGCATTAATTGACACTGATGAGGCTGGACTGATTGGGCAATGATGGGCACCGATAGGCAGCACTGATGGGCATTAATTGACACTTATGAGGCTGCACTGATGGGCATTAATTGGCACTGATGAGGCTGCACTGATTGGAACTGATAGTCTGCACTGATAGGCGGCACTGATGGATCGCATTGATGGGCATTGATTGGCACTGATAAGCAATGATATGCTGCACTGATAGGAAGTGATAGGCTGCACTGATGGGCACTGATAGGCGGCATTGATGGGCACTGATTAGCACTAATGAGGCTGCACTAATGGGAACTGATAGGCTGCACTGATAGGCGGCACTGATGGATCGCACCGATGGGCATTGATTGGCACTGATGGGCACTGATAGGCAGCACTGATAGGTGGCATTGATGGGCATTGATTGGTACTGATGGGCACTGATAGGCAGCACTGATAGGTGGCATTAATGGGCATTGATTGGTACTGATGGGCACTGATAGGTGGCATTGATGGGCATTGATTGGTACTGATGGGGCTGCACTGATGATCAGTTCCCTGATTATCTGTGTACATGTCCCCTGTGACACTGGCCGGTTACCAGCTCTGCTTTTCTCCCTCTGTGACGGCGCATAAGGAAAGTACTGCCGATAACCGGCAAGTCTGTTTACACTGTGATCAGCTGTGATTGGGCACAGCTGATCATGTGGTAAAGGGCCGCTGTGATTGGCCCTTTACCCTGATCTGTGATTGGCTATTTCCAAAGGACACAACAAAACACAGAGCACACCAAATGTGCACCCCCAGAGGGGGTGGTTCCAGGAGGGCCCTCCTGGAACAACAGAGCCGCACTGTAGCCATCGTTCAGCTATAGCATGGGTCTGAAATGGTCAACGGTGACAACCCTCTGTATCCCTTCACCCAACTGTGCTCCTGCGTTGTCACGCTTTCACATGCTCTCCCAAAGGAGACTACAAGTGGTCATTCCAACACACATTATGCACGCACGCTGTTGTCACCATCAAGGAACCCACCCAGAGAATTGCCATGCAGCCATCACTGGAGTGACTGGAAGTGACATCAATGGGGCTGCAGGAGATCAATATGCATGTATCTTTATGATACATGGAGCTTTAGCAAACTAAACGTCATTCAGTTCGGGTGTACAGCTACTGGTCAGGAAGTAAGCGGTGTTCGTGAAGAACTGCTACTGTATATTCACTAAGCCCTTTATAATAAATCTCTTCAGCCCTTATAATTTGCTGGAATGCATTTACATAAATATATGTAGCTATGAAAAGCAATTTTTATATTACCCCCACTTGTAACTGCTACCATTTCCTCGTCTCCTTCAAGCCATTCCTATTGCACTTTTTTTTACTTGGCCCCTTCCATCAATGACTTCCCCCCATCCACTCACGTAAAACCTCTGCAACCCCCTTGATATAATTCTGTTCCTCACTAATCCTCTCTCCACCCCTCTCCGTATAATCCTTTTTACCCAGAGGTCTCTGGCAACCCATGTCATCTCCTACTAGACCTGTGTGTGTGAAGCAGCCTAATCTTATTCCTCCTCACAGCCTTCAACATGGTGCTAATGTAACACGACCCAAACGTGTGACATCATGCATATTAATCGGGATAGGTTTAGAATTCCAAGAATCTGTAATGCTAGGAGAAATTATTTTATTCAGGCTGAGAGGGTGCATTGAGCAGTTACCATAGCGCTAAGTCAATGGCTCAGCAGTCAGCTTTGAAGAACCACATTGACAGTAAACCGGGTATACTCAATATCTATCTGAAGGCCTTTTCTATTGTGCTCTGGAAGACATGAAAGCAATAAAAGCAGGAACTGTGTGTACTGAAAGATTTTTTTTTTCAAGCTACAAGGATCTGATAAGCTATATGGCAAAGGCTTGTGGACCACTGACTATCACACCTATAACTTACGGTCAAAGGCTTGAGGACCACTGACTATCACACCTATACATTATGGTCAAAGGCTTGTGGACCCCTGACTACCACACCTATACCTTACGGTCAAAGGCTTGTGGACACCTACACTTTATGGCCAAAGGCTTTTTGATACCTGACCACCACACCTACACTTTATGGTCAAAGGCTGGTCGACACCTGGCCACCAAACCTACACTTTATGGTCAAAGGCTGGTCAACACCTGGCCACCAAACCTACACTTAATGGTCAAAGGCTGGTCAACACCTGACCACCAAACCTACACTTTATGGTCAAAGGCTTGTGCACACCTGATTTTCATATCTACACTATATGGCCAAAGGCTTGTGGACACCTTACCACCTCACCTACACATTATGGTCAAAGGCTTGTGGAGACCTAACTTCCATACCTACACTATATCGCCAAAGGCTTTTGGATACCTAACCACCACACCTACACTTTATGGCAAAAGGCTTGCGGATTCTTGACCACAGCACCTATACTTTATGGTCAAAGGTTTGTGAACAACAGACCGCCATAAATACACTTTATGGTCAAAGGCTTGTGGACACCTGACTTCCATACCTACACTACATGGCCAAAGGCTTGAGGACACCTGACCACCAAACCTACACATTATGGACAAAGGCTTGTGGACACCTTACCACCACACCTACACATTATGGTCAAAGGCTTGTGGAGACCTGACTTCCATACCTATACTATATCATGAAAGGCTTTTGGATACCTAACCTACACTTTATGGCCAAAGGCTTGCGGATTCTTGACCACCACACCTTGTGGACACCTGACCAACACACCTATACTTTATGGTCAAAGGTTTGTGAACAGACCTCCACACCAACACCTTATGGTCAAAGGCTTGTGGACACCTGACTTCCATACCTACACTACATGGCCAAAGGCTTGTGGACACCTGACCACCAAACCTACACTTTATGGTCAAAGGCTTGTGGACACCTGATTTCCATACCTGCACTATATGGCCAAAGGTTTGTGGACACCTGACCATCACACCTACACTTTATGGTCAAAGGCTTGTAGACGCCTGACCACCATACCTACACGTTATAGCCAAAGGCTTGTGGACACCTGCCATCACATCTACAATTTATGGCCAGAGGCTTGTGGATACCTGACCATGTCTTGTAAACACTTGTTTACCACACCTACAGTATGCTTTGTAGTAAAAGTATTTGATCCTCCCCCCCAAATTTTTGATTTCTTGTTTCCAGAGAAGGGTGAAAATATGTTGACACTCCTCAAAATTATTGAGTTCCAGGGTTTCCAGTTAGTGGATGGGTAATGCTACAACTTACAAAGAGTAACAGTTTGGTGAAGGCCCTTTTCTGTTCCAGCATGACTGTGACTCTGTGTACAAACCCAGCTCCATAAAGACATGGTGTGCCCAGTTTGGTGTGTAAGAAGTCAGGTGACTTGCTCAAAGCCCTGACCTCAACCCCACTGAAAACACCTTTGGAATGCTGATTGTGAGCTAGGTCTTCTTGTCCAACATTAGAACCTGAAATCACAAATGCTCTTTTGTCTTAAAGGGCACAGATTCTCATAGACAAACTCTAAAGTCTTTTAGAAAGCCTTCCCAGAACAACCACACAAGGGTGATGAATGAAGGAGGATGGCAACATCACTTATCTGCCCATGGTTGTGCAATGTGATGCCCAATAAACTCATAATGACGCGATAATCAACACATTTTTGGCATTATAGGGTATTCTGTAGAAAATTCACCTAGAACTGGGCCAAGGGCAGCAGGACTGCTAAGGGTTCTCGATTACATAAAATTAGTGCCTCTTCCAAAAGGGTACAGATGAATTTGAAATAAGCTGTCTATAAGCACATCATGACCTTTGCAGATCCCCCCTTGTTTGAGCCATCTCAGGATAAAAAAATTACCTAAATGAAAAGAATTGTTTCATGGAGATCAGACAGGCAACAAAAAAATGATGCAATTGCAGCTAAATCATGCCTGTTCAGCTAGTTAACCCACAAATCCATTCATAGGTTAGGTCACCCCAAGTGATAGGTCCTGGCTTTCACTACCATTGGTTAAAAGGGCCTGCTACAAAGGATGAAATATTTTGTGGATTGTGTTGTGTGTGGTCACAACTGTCTCACCACAACTTGGTATTTTGGCACTGACACAAAGGATAACTGGGACTGCAGTAAAACACCAGCTTCTACTATCCTGAACCTAAGAAACGCGCCATAAAAATGAATGACTATGGGGTGCATGCTTTTTTGAAAAAGTCATACCTCAAAATGAATTATTATGTTATTAATTATTAACATCAGTTTTATCTACAAACTTACCTTACTAATCTTATTAAAGGCTCAAACAACACATAGGAAAATTATGTGAAGAAAGGGGTGCAAACAAGTAATGGTGTAGGACTGTTATCCTTGGGCAGTATCACCTTACAGAACCAGAGAAGATAGAGGAACCATACCACCTGTAGTCATGTCCTGCTGATCACTGACCTGATGACGTATCCCCTTAAGATGCCATTCTGGTGACCCTCTGGGGGTGGCTGCCACTGGACAAAGATGGACTGGTTGGTGCGCCCTGTGGCGATGACAGCTTGTGGTGGGGCACTAGGAGGTTCTTCCGGAAGGGTCACCCTGTGGGTCAAAGAACAAATATATCATGTCAAAATCATAGAAACACTGAGCTTTAATAATTTAAGTGCTTGGAAGAAAAAAACATTGGTGTTGGAAGGTTTTTAGTGTTCAGTAGAGAAGCTTTTCATTACATCTTCTAGAGCAGTGGCTCTCAACCAGGGCCTAGTACAAGGGGTGGGCAGAGAGGCTGCCCTGGGCACAGCATATATTGTAGGGATGGGGCGCAGCAAGTTCCTTCTACTATAAGGCTTACAGGAGTAGGGACAGCAGCATCACTACTCCTTTCTGCCCAGTGCTGGAAGCAGCCAGGAGAGGAGAAGAGAGTCGGGAGGAGGTACGGGCTGTGCTCTCTCTCCCCTCCTCCTCATAAGTTTGCACATAATTAAGGGGGGGGGCACAATTTGCTTTCTTTGTCCTGGATGATCCTGTCCTGGCACTGCTCTCAACCACTGTGCAGTGGCCTCCCTCCTACTAGGCTGATATTCTAACCTTTGCCACCCAACATTTCATAGTGGTCTGCAGTTCCCCACAAACTCTTACATTGCCCCCAAGCCCCCGGAGAGCCCTTAGACCTCAAGTTGCCCCTCAACCTTCCACAGTGCCTGCCAGCTCCCTGCAGTGCATCTGTGGCTTGCTGCAGACCCTTCAGCAGTCTTCCACAGTGTCTTACAGTGCCAGCCCACCAGTTTCTGCTGTGTACTCCAGTCCACAGTGCCTCTGGAAAGCCCTCAGTATCCTAGAGAGATTTCCAGTGCCCACCAGAGACCCCATCCCCCCACAGTTGCCCCCAGCTCCCTCAAGAAACCACTGTTCTTTAAAAGCTGCTTGTCCTACAAGAGCTTCTTGGACTTACCAGACCTTCTCATTATCATGGAGAAGGGTCTGGAGAAAGCAATGACCTTCCAGGCCTCCAGCCAGCTGCTGATCTCCTGAAGTGCCACACTGCCTTCCATAGTGGCCTGCTGTGCCCCTCACAACCACCCACCCACAGTGCCCCAGGCCCCCTGAGAGCCAATGCCCCCAACCTCCTCCCCCCATCACCGTCCCTGCACTATCCCTTGGCTTGCTGCAAAGTCTCCAGCCCTCCATAGCACCCACAGAATACAGCAGTGTCCCATAATGCCCCTCCCCCCCTCAGTCCCTGCAGTGCATTCCAGTGCCCCAGTCCCCCTAGCCTCCTAGAGAGACCTCCAACACCCCCCCCCCCCGAGACACCAACCCCCTAAACTTGTCTCCAGATCCTTCCAGAAACCACCACCAGGTCTCCCAGAACCCCCACCCTCCTCACATGGACAAGCAGCCCCATCCAGAGCCCTTTAGCACTTCAATACATATTTTGTATTCCAATACTTTTCTTCTGGAAGTATAAACCTTTTTTTTACTGTTGGGTCATGGAAGGTTTTATTGGATCCCGGTCTCAATAATGTTGAGGACCACTGTTCTAGATTGACTTACCAGACCTTCTCATGAGCATGCCAAACATCTGGAGGAAGCAAAGACCCCCCCCCCCCCCCCCCAGCAACCAATCAGTTACTTCTTTTTAGGATTCCACTTACAAAAGAAGAATCGAATTGGCTGCTCTGGGTCACATCAACAGACCTCCTTACAGGCACTCTCGATTGCGGGTCCCTTTATTACAGCTATACAGAAAATATTACAGTAATATAATTCTGCCGGGTGGCGTCGGATTCCAATTCCATCAAGAACTTATCTTGTCGGCGTTATGACAAAGAACAAAATATAAAGTGAAACTCTACATTATGGTAATGAAAATTTACTGGAGATATTTGTCAAAGCTGGCGGAGCTACCAGCCACAACAAGCTCTGAGCTCATTTCAGCCGAGATGCGACTCTGCGATAAGCCCTGCTTCTCTCCGCCACTAGAGGAAGTACGAGGAGATCGGAGCAGACGATGACGGAGACGAGAGATGACTTAGTTAGGAGCGCAGCCTGTTTAGGCAAGCAACATTTGTGCGACTACATATCATATCTCTTGTATTCATAGAAGGTCCTAGGTGTCAATAATACCCTCCATTTTTCTGGAATAAAACCAGAGGGCCTGCTAAGAGACGTGGCAAGATGGGATCCAGGAACGCAGCATGGCACAGCCCAACTCCACCAAAAGCGTATGGCTCAGTTTTGCTTGGGCAATGGTGATATGAAGGACTTACCCAGATTTTTGTGTTTTCTTGGGACTTTGGTGGCAAGATCAACTATGAAGACTTAAAGGAGAAGTATGAGGAAAGCTTGTTTGGCTGCACTTCTCCTGTGGATCAGTTCATTGTGCACCCCTGTGACCCATTTTCAGCAGACGACAGCGAGCTGAAGTCCGCTGTCTGCTGATGTCATAGAGCCGTTCTAGGCTCGGGCAAGATCGCGACAATGGAGTCAGGATCCGCCCACATGCCGGGACCGGTTCTCAGCTCAGCCTCTCAGTGATCCACTGAGAGCCTGAGTCGGCAGCTCCTGCCCCCTCCACAGCCCGGCGCTCCAGTGAGAGCGGGGGGCAGAGCAGAGAGCCAGTGATTGACAGTCACCAGCTCTCTGTTCGGGGAGCTGTGAGAACCAAGTGACCAAGTGATCTGTGGTGATAGATCACTTGGTTTTCAGTTTTGGAGCTGGCAGGGGACAGAGGTAGCATCCACCTAGGTACACTATATGTATGTGTATATATATATATATATATATATATATATATATACACACACACACACACACACACACACACACACACACTATATTACCAAAAGGGTATTGGGACGCCAGCCTTTACACACATGACCTTTAATGGCATCCCAGTCTTAGTCCGTAGGGTTCAATAGTGAGTTGGCCCACCCCTTGCAGCTATAACAGCTTCAACTCTTCTGGGAAGGCCGTCCACAAGGTTTAGGAGGGTGTCTATGGGAATGTTTGACCATTCTTCCAGAAGCGCATATGTGAGGTCAGGCACTGATGTTGGAAGAGAAGGCCTGGCTCGCAGTCTTCATTCTAATTCACCCCAAAGGTGTTCTATCGGGTTGAGGTCAGGACTCTGTGCAGGCCAGTCAAGTTCCTCCACCCCAAACTCGCTCATCCATGTCCTTATGGACCTTGCTTTGTGCACTGGTGCGCAGTCATGTTGGAACAGGAAGGGGCCGTCCCCAAACTGTTCCCACAAAGTTGGGAGCGTGAAATTGTCCAAAATGTCTTGGTATGCTGAGGCCTTAAGAGTTCCCTTCACTGGAACTAAGGGGCCAAACCCAACCCCTGAAAAATAACCCCCACACCATAATCCCCCCTCCACCAAATGATTTGGACCAGTGTACAAAGCAAGGTCCATAAAGACACGGATGAGCGAGTTTGGGGTGGAGGAACTCGAGAACGGAGACTGCGAGCCAGGCCTTCTTGTCCAACATCAGTGCCTGGCCTCACAAACGCACTTCTGGAAGAATGGTCAAACATTGCCATAGACACCCTCCTAAACCTTGTGGACGGCCTTCCCAGAAGAGTTGAAGCTGTTATAACTGCAAAGGGTGGGCCAACTCAATACCGTACCCTACGGACCAAGACTGGGACACCATTAAAGCTCATGTGCGTGTAAAGGCAGGCGTCCCAATACTTTTGGCAATATAGTGTATCTAAACATTTATCAGTTCTTAAAAGATGTAGAAATTAATGTCATAAATAGTTCAATGGAAACTTTATCTTACAGAAATCTAATAGTAGCCACATATTATACAGAATCAATTTTACAAAAAAAAAAGGAAATTACACAAAGTATAATGAGATCATGTAGAGAAATATTTTAGTCATAATGTTATAACACAAAAGAACCCCCTTGTGTGATATAACAGTGTGATTATAATACTTCTCTACACGGTGTCATTACAATTTGGGTTTTTTAAAGAAATACACCTTTTCTTTTTCTTTTTTTTTCCATGTAAAATTGTTTCTTTATATTATGTTTTTCTCATTAGATTTTTATATCAAAGTTCCCACTGAACTGTTTACACCCCTATGAATTGAAAAATGCCTAAATATTTTATAGATATTATATAAACCAGTGGAGATTGCTGTAGTAGATGTGTCTATACTGTGATTTCTAACTCCTAGAGCAATGGTCTCCAAACTGCGGACAATGATGGGGCACCATTCATTTCACTGAGACCAACGATGGGGCACTATTCCTCCCACTAACACCAATGATGGGGCACTATTCCTCCCACTGAGACCAACAATGGGGCACTATTCCTCCCACTGACACCAACAATGGGCCACTATTCCTCCCACTAACACCAATGATGGGGCACTATTCCTCCCACTGAGACCAATGATGGGGCACTATTCCTCCCACTGACACCAACAATGGGGCACTATTCCTCCCACTGACACCAATGATGGGGCACTATTCCTCCCACTAACACCAATGATGGGGCACTATTCCTCCCACTGAGACCAATGATGGGGCACTATTCCTCCCACTGACACCAATGATGGGGCACTATTCCTCCCACTGACACCAATGATGGGGCAAGAGAATGAGATAGATATTCTAGGCAATGAGGGGGCAGTATTCTTCCCACTGACACCAACAATGGGGCATTATTCCTCTCACTGACACAAATATATTGTACGGGTTATCCTGGGGGGAAAAAAAATGTTTGATGCCTTTCAGCTACTTTGAGAACTAATACAGTGGTCTCCAAAATGTATCTCTTTCCTTGCCTTTATCCAGACCCTAGGGGGCAACATTCATCCCACTGACACCAATGATGGGGCACTGTTTCTCCCTCTGAAACCAATGATGGGGCATTATTTCTCCCACTGACACCAATGATGGGGCACTATTTCTCCCTCTGAAACCAATGATGGGGCATTATTCCTCCCACTGACACCAATGATGGGGCACTATTTCTCCCACTGACACCAATGATGGGGCACTATTTCTCCCTCTGAAACCAATGATGGGGCATTATTCCTCCCACTGACACCAATGATGGGGCACTATTTCTCCCTCTGAAACCAATGATGGGGCATTATTCCTCCCACTGACACCAATGATGTTGCACTATTCCCCCCACTGACACCAATGATGGGGCACTATTCCTCCCACTGACACCAATGATGGGGCACTATTCCTCCCACTGATACCAATGATGGGGCACTATTCCTCCCACTGATACCAATGATGGGGCACTATTCCTCCCACTGACACCAATGATGGGGCACTATTCCTCCCACTGACGCCAATGATGGGGCACTATTCCTCCCACTGACACCAATGATGTTGCACTATTCCTCCCACTGACACCAATGATGGGGCACTATTCCTCCCTCTGAAACCAATGATGGGGCACTATTCCTCCCACTGACACCAATGATGGGGCACTATTCCTCCCACTGACACAAATGATGGGGCACTATTCCTCCCACTGATACCAATTATGAGGCATTGATTATTCCCACTGGCCACAGTCCCCCCCCCCCCCCCCCATAGTCTGAAGGGCAGTACACCGGCCCTTTGTTTAGAACATTTTTAGAGACCCCTGTTGTAGAGGATCCCACAGGTCTGATATATACATAGTCGGGCCAAGCTGGAACAATGTATCTATGTAATATTTTCTATACTTGGAATTCTCCTTTGAAGGGATCTGAAATATTTCCCACTTCAAGAAAATTTGGCTTCACCTAGACTTTAACAAAGGAGATCTTTCTGCAGCCCAGTCCCTCGATTATTCAGAGAGGTCGGCGCCACGGTCTGGATTCTCAGTCTCACCGTACGGAAACATTTCTAGAGTTCTCAGATCGGACTTTCTGACTTGTAACCCGGCCGCCATGTTTTACGGACGCCATTGGCGGGCGTGTTTTTCTCTCTGGAAGAAATGATTGGAAATGACGACCCGCCATAAGCTGTAAGAGGCTTTCCAGGTCACCCTCCCCCCTGTCCCCGGCACAGAACCCGACCCCCCCCCCGGCAAAGAACGGGCTGAAGGGGTTCCGGAACCCAGAGAGAGAGAGATGACGCCGGACGTGCCGAGGGTAATGTATGCGTCTCTCTGCTCCCCGAATCACCAGCTCAGGAATTTCCGGATAATCCGCCAGAGAAAAAGCTTCACAGTCACCGAACCTTTTCACTTATCATAGGACGGGGGAAGGGAATAATACAACTGCTGGGGGAGCTAACCGGACTTCAAAGGGCCCCCCCGGCAGCCATCCGAACAACAAGATCTATTAGATATTCTGTTTAACACTTGTCGCTGCAACAACTGATTATGCCTAACAAAGTCACTCCCCGTGTAATTGGCTCCCTTGGTACACCTGCAAAGAAAAGAAAAAAAGAAAAAAAAAAAAATAAGAGAGAGAAATGCGGGGATGATGTTTTCCGAGAGAATAGAACAATGGAGAACAATGGCTCTCTAATGTTCCGATTCCGCCTTCTTGTATTTCTCTTAGGATTGCAGCAGCTGCAGCATCCCTGAGATGTGCGGATTGTGGTCTAGCGGGGTAAAAAAGAGACGCCAGAGCTGGCCTTATATGAAAAAACAAAAAACAAAAAAAATCTATGAAATAACAAATGTACAGTACATACACTATATTGTCAAAAGTATTGGGACGCCTGCCTTTACACGCACATGAAATTTAATGGCATCCCAGTCTTAGTCTGTAGGGTTCAATATTGAGTTGGCTCCGCCCTTTGCAACTATAACAGCTTCAACTCTTCTGGGAAGGCTGTCCACAAGGTTTAGGACAGTGGCGGCTGGTGCTCAAAAATTTTTGGGGGGGAGGTGCAAACGAACTGAAAAATTCTGAAAAATACTGAAACAAAAACATCATATGCAGCCACTGTGCCCATCATATGCAGCCACCTGTGCCCATCATATGCAGCCACCTGTGCCCATCATATGCAGCCACCTGTGCCCATCATATGCAGCCACCTGTGCCCATCATATGCAGTCTGTGCCCAGCAAATGCAGCCAACTGTGCCCATCATATGTAGCCACTGTGCCCATCATACGGAGCCAACTGTGCCCATCATATGCAGCCAACTGTGCCCATCATATGCAGGACTCTGTGCCCAGCAAATGCAGCCAACTGTGCCCATCATATGTAGCCACTGTGCCCATCATACGGAGCCAACTGTGCCCATCATATGCAGCCAACTGTGCCCATCATATGCAGCCAACTGTGCCCATCATATGCAGGACTCTGTGCCCAGCAAATGCAGCCAACTGTGCCCATCATATGCAGACTCTGTGCCCAGCAAATGCAGCCAACTGTGCCCATCATATGCAGACTCTGTGCCCAGCAAATGCAGCCAACTGTGCCCATCATATTGAACCAACTGTGCCCATCATATGCAGCCACCTTTGCCCATAATATGCAGCCACTGTACCCATCATATGTAGCCATCTGTTCCCATCATTTGCAGCCAACTGTGCCCATCATATGCAGACTCTGTGCCTAGCAAATGCAGCCAACTGTGCCCATCATATGCAGCCAAATGTGACCATAATATGCAGCCACTGTGCCCATCATATGTAGCTACCTGTGCCCATCATATGCAGCTAACTGTGCCCATCATATGCAGCCAACTGTGCCCATCATATGCAGTCTCTGTGCCCAGCAAATGCAGCCACCCGTGCCCATCGTATGCAGCCAACTGTGCCTATCATATGCAGATTCTGTGCCCAGCAAATGCAGCCACCTATTCCCATCATATGCAGCCTTTGTGCCCCCCGGCCCGCCTGCTGCCTGCCCGGCTCTTCCCCCATCGCGGTGGTGGGTCAGGCAGCGGGACAGGCGCCGAGCTGTGGGACGGTAGCATGCCGATGGCTCCTGTGTGTCTTCCGACTCCTCCGTGCATGTCTATTTCCTGTATTCCTTGGTGCCGATGGGAGCGCCTGTGCCTTCAGCCAATTAGGTGCCAGGTATTACATCCGGGCCTCCTGATTGGCTGAGAGGCAGTTCTGTGTTAGCAAAGCAAATGTTCATTTGCTTTGCTAACACACCTGGGGGCCTATGGCTTTAATCAGGTGCTTCAAAAACACCCCCCGCCGCTATAATTCAGAAGAAGGCGCCCCAAAAGGGGGTGGCTACAGCGGCCTTGGATCCATAGTACACAGAAGGGGTGGCGCCCGAGCGCCCCTAATGGACGCCACTGGTTTGGGAGAGTATCTATGGACGAGAAGGCCTGGCTCACAGTCTCCGCTCTAATTCATCCCAAAGATGTTCTATCGGGTTGAGGTCAGGACTCTGTGCAGGCCAGTCAAGCTCCTTTTTCAGGGGTTGGGCTTGGCCCCTTAGTTCCAGTGAAGGGAACTCTTAAGGCGTCAGCATACCAAGACATTTTGGACAATTTCATGCTCCCAACTTTGTGGGAACAGTTTGGGGATGGCCCCTTCCTGTTCCAACATGACTGCTCACCAGTGCACAAAGCAAGGTCCATAAAGACATGGATGAGAGAGTTTGGGGTGGAGGAACTTGACTGGCCTGCACAGAGTCCTGACCTCAACCCAATAGAACACCTTTGGGATGAATTAGAGTGGAGACTGCGAGCCAGGCCTTCTCATCCAACATCAGTGCCTGACCTCACAAATGCACTTCTGGAAGAATGGTCAAACCTTCCCATAGACACACTCCTAAACCTTGTAGACGGCCTTCCCAGAAGAGATGAAGCTGTTATAGCTGCAAAGGGAGGGCCAACTTAATATTGAACCCTACGGACTAAGGCCCCGTACACACTATTAGATATTCTGCAGATTTTTACCAAAACCATATAATATGAGGTGAAATCTTAAGAATTTCAATTTGTATGCAATCAGGCAGGCTCTTGCACTATATGGTTTTGGTAAATCTGAAGAAAATCTGATAGTGTGTACGGGGCTTTAGACTGGGATGTCATTAAAGTTCATGTGTGTGTAAAGGCAGGCGTCTCAATACTTTTGGTAATATTGTGGATCTTTGCAGAAAAAAAATGTTGCATTTATTATTATTTTTTTTTGCAAATGAGTCTGCAAAGCATTGCAATTGCTATTAGTGATTGGCAGATGGAATGCCCGGTTCCTGAAGACTACTCCTTCAACTCTATGTCTGTACTGAGGTACAATAAAGTTCATTTTGGGAGACAAAAACACAAAAAAATTAGCCAATTTTGGCAAAATATAAAAGATGAGGTTGTGCTGAGTAAACAGATACCAAACGTGTCAAGACCTAAAGTGGTTGTAAAGGCTGACGGTGCATTCTATGTACTAAAGTATAACTAAAGGCAAAACTTTTTTGTGTTAGTTTTGGATGGAGTGGAGAGGGATTAGAACCCCTGTCAGTTTTTATTGCTGTCTGTGTCCCCTTTAGGGAGATTCCCCCTATTTGTCCTGTTTATCATTGAAAGTAAAAGAAAAAGTAATAGAAGGGAAATCTTCCAATGGGGACACCAATTCTGGTGACCCCAAAGGATTGCCTTCATTTGCAGGGATTTCCTTTCACTTCCTGTTTGGCTATGGGACAGGAAGTGAGGGGAAGTCTCCCCAATGGAACAAAGATGGCAAAAATAAATCTGACAGGGGTTATAACCCTCCTTTACTCTATCCAAAATGTAAAGAAAAAGTTTTGCCTATAGTTCTACTTTAAGGTAGAAAACCTTCAGTATGCAGCTCCCCCTTAATACTTACCTGACCTCGATCCAGCCATGTACACGAGAGCAGCGGCTCTGTTGGCTCTCTCCCTTTTCATTGGCTCAGACACAGCAGCCATTGGCTCCTGCTGCTGTCAATCAAAGCCTGTGAGGAGGGGGCGGGGCCAAGTCAAGCTGTGTATCTGTCTATAGACGCACACAGACCGGCTCAGGAGCGAGCGTGCAGGAATGACCCCTGAGCAAGGGGCTTGCTATGGTGGCCACTTAAAAAATAAACAAAATTACCGCGCTTACACAAACATAAATTCTAAATAAGCAGCAGTTAAAATTGTGTGGCATACACAAATTTGTGTATGGTGGGCACTTGGCGGAGGGGGAGGAGCCAGGAGCGCAGGCAGGGGACCCCAGAAGAGCAGGATCGAGGCTGCTCTGTGCAAAACAATTACAGGGCAGGTAAGTATACTAGACATGTGCACTGCCAAAAAAAGTGTTCGTTTTCCTTTTACTCTTTTTTTTTTTTTTTTTTTTAGGTCATTCGTTATGATCGAAATTCGTTATTTCAAATAAATTCGTAAAGTTGAAAATTCATAAATTTGAAAATTCATAAATTTGAAAATTCGTAAATTCGAAAATACAGAAATTCAAAATCCGCAAAATTAAAAAAAAAAAAAAAAAAACGCAAATTTGAAAATTCATAAATTCGAAAATACAGAAATTCAAAATCCGCAAAATTTAAAAAAAAAAAAAAAAAAATCACAAATTTGAAAATTCATACATTCGAAAAAAAAAATCAGAAATTTGATAATCCGAAAATAAGAAAGAAAATCAGAGAATTCGAAATAATAACTAACTAATAATAACTATTCAATTATAGGGGTTGGAATTTCCTTTCAAATTTGGCTGTTAGCGAATGTAACGAATACGAATTTATCCGAAGTTACAAATTATCTGAAATATTTCTGGTTTTGGGTTTAATACCGATTGATTGTAATTTCAAGTATATTTACTGTATATGATGTTTAAATTACTTTAGGCCCTGATGAAGAGACGTTTTTAAGCCCCCGAAACGCGTTGTTCCATTCATTTTACTGGATGATTGTAATGTTTGAAACTTCTAATTCTCCTTTTTAATCTCCTCTCATTGACCCCCCTGTGGGGTGTAAACACATTACAATAAATCCGTTCTACGATACCCCCCCATAGAGTGAGAGCAGTCTGGGGATCCAGCGACAGTCACTTACCCTCCCATCCAATAGGGGGCGACAGACTTACCTTTCTGTTTGTTTGCTGAACTGCCCTTTGCCAACATCATTCACAGCACAGAGGCGGAACTGATAGGAGCGAGCCGGGGTGAGGTTCTTCACCACCAGGGAGGAGTAATCCGGGTCCATGTTTGCAAAGAGGATGGTCCACGGGGCATCTGTGAATGAATATTACACAATCAAAACGCTGATATACATAGGTTACAATGTACAGTCTGATCACTGGGGGAGGGGAGACTGAGGAAATGCTCCCTTCTTCTTCTACAAAGTTACAATGTACAGTCTGATCACTGGGGGAGGGGAGACTGAGGAATTGCTTCCTTCTAATTCTACAAAGTTACAATGTACAGTCTGATCACTGGGGGGGGGGGGAGACTGAGGAAATGCTCCCTTCTTCTTCTACAAAGTTACAATGTACAGTCTAATCATTGGGGGAGGGGAGACTGGGGAAATGCTTCCTCCTCCTTCTACAAAGTTACAATGTACAGTCTGATCACTGAGGGAGGGGAGACTGAGGAAATGCTTCCTCCTCCTTCTACAAAGTTACAATGTACAGTCTGGAGACTAAGGAATTGCTTCTCCCTGCCTGCAGCAGACTGATGACATCATCTCAGCCTAGGCAGAGTCACTGGAATGTAGTTTCAATGATAAAAGGTAGCGCTTCTCTAAAAACAATGATCCGGTTGGTGTATTTGGTGAAATGTCGGAGATTTATTGATGGAGATTTGTGAAGTCCAATTTAATGTGTTAAAATAATGAAATAATGGGCAGCCGGTGACACCGGAATATTTGGGGTCTGTGAAGCTTTTTCACGATTTTGGGATTTTCCCAAAATTCGCTTTGCCCCGCCGCACACAATCAGATGGGATGATGGATTTGGATCTCTTCCCCCCACCGAACACGGAGTTAGTGTTATGAAGTTCTGTTAAAGAGATTTACGCGTTTCAAAGTGTTGTCTGGTCTCCTCCCCCGAGGAGGCGAATCATTGGTCACATGCACCGCCACGGCATATGGATCTCCCCAGGACTACAAGTACGATTTAAAAGGGATCTACACTTTTATTAGATACAGAGCATTCATAAAGTATTCACACCCTCTTCATTCTGTTACAAATGTATGAAAAAAGGAAACACTGAAATATCACATTAAAGTATTCAGACCCTTCGCATCACCATTTCAAGTATTCAGACCCTTTGCATCACCATTTGAAGTTTAGCTCAGGTGTCTCCTATTTCTCGCGATCGTTGCTGCGTCCTGATTGGAGGCCACCTGTAGTAAATTTAATTGATTGGATGCGATTTGGAAAGGCGCACGCCTCTCTATAAAAGGCCTGAGAGATGACAATGGATTTTGTATCAGAGCAAAAGCCATGAACTGCCTGCGCCAATGCCACAAAAAAGCCCGGTTACAATATGGCTGATTGTTTCGCTCCGAATTAGTTTTTCGACGAAATTCGACAAATTCGTTAATTTGGAAATATTCGAATTAACAAAAACCCATTTAACTAATTCCCCCAAAAATTCGAATGAAAATCTGAAAATTCAGAAGAACGAAAATATGAATGAAAATCCGAAATAATAACTAATAATAATAATAACTATTACAAACTATTAAATTATAGGTATTGGAATTTCCTTTCAAATTTGGCAGTTGGTAAACGTAACGAATACGAATTTATCCAAAGTTACGAATTATCCGAAATAATGAATGCGTAACGAATGAATAATTAATAATAATAATAAAAATGTTTTATTGTTATTATTTTTAATAATTCCTTACGCTCCATTCGTTTAGATGTGGCATTCATTATTTTGGATAATTCGTAACTTCGGATAAATTCATATATGTTACAGCCAAATTTGAAAGGAAATTCCAATATCTATAATTTAATAGTTAGTTATTATTTCAGACTTTAGAATTTTTAGATGTTCGTTCTTATATTTGGACTTTCGAATTTCCGAATTTTCGTATTTTCGTATTTTAGAATTTTCAGATTTTCGGAATTCAAATTTTCGAATGGCAGATTTTTCCAAATTATCAAAATAATGAATACCGCATCTAAACTAAATCTAAACTAAGGGAACATAATGAATTCAAATTTTTCCAAAGTTACGAATTTATCCGAAATAACGGATTTCGATCATAACGAAGAACCCGAAAAAATTAAAAAAAAAAAACAAAAAAACGAATGAAACGAAAACTAATGAATTTTTCGTCAGTGTACATACAGTGGGGACGGAAAGTATTCAGACCCCCTTACATTTTTCACTCTTTGTTATATTGCAGCCATTTGCTAAAATCATTTAAGTTCATTTTTTTCCCTCAATGTATACACAGCACCCCATATTGTACACACAGCCCCCCATATTGTACACACAGCCCCCCCATATTGTACACACAGCCCCCCCCCATATTGTACACACAGCACCCCATATTGTACACACAGCACCCCATATTGTACACACAGCACCCCATATTGTACACACAGCACCCCATATTGACAGAAAAACACAGAATTGTTGACATTTTTGCAGATTTATTAAAAAAGAAAAACTGAAATATCACATGGTCCTAAGTATTCAGACCCTTTGCTCAGTATTTAGTAGAAGCCCCTTTTGATCTAATACAGCCATGAGTCTTTTTGGGAAAGATGCAACAAGTTTTTCACACCTGGATTTGGGGATCCTCTGCCATTCCTCCTTGCAGATCCTCTCCAGTTCTGTCAGGTTGGATGGTAAACGTTGGTGGACGGCCATTTTTAGGTCTCTCCAGAGATGCTCAATTGGGTTTAAGTCAGGGCTCTGGCTGGGCCATTCAAGAACAGTCACGGAGTTGTTGTGAAGCCACTCCTTCCTTATTTTAGCTGTGTGCTTAGGGTCATTGTCTTGTTGGAAGGTAAACCTTCAGCCCAGTCTGAGGTCCTGAGCACTCTGGAGAAGGTTTTCATCCAGGATATCCCTGTACTTGGCCGCATTCATCTTTCCTTCGATTGCAACCAGTCGTCCTGTCCCTGCAGCTGAAAAACACCCTTGTAAGAGCCTTGGTGGGAGAGGTAAAGAAGAACCCAAAGATCACTGTGGCTGAGCTCCAGAGATGCAGTCGGGAGATGGGAGAAAGTTGTAGAAAGTCAACCATCACTGCAGCCCTCCACCAGTCGGGGCTTTATGGCAGAGTGGCCCGACGGAAGCCTCTCCTCAGTGCAAGACACATGAAAGCCCGCATGGAGTTTGCTAAAAAAACACCCGAGGGACTCCAAGATAGTGAGAAATAAGATTCTCTGGTCTGATGAGACCAAGATAGAACTTTTTGGCCTTAATTCTAAGCGGTATGTGTGGAGAAAACCAGGCACTGCTCATCCCCTGTCCAATACAGTCCCAACAGTGAAGCATGGTGGTGGCAGCATCATGCTGTGGGTGTGTTTTTCAGCTGCAGGGACAGGACGACTGGTTGCAATCGAGGGAAAGATGAATGCGGCCAAGTACAGGGATATCCTTGGCGAAAACCTTCTCCAGAGTGCTCAGGACCTCAGACTGGGACGAAGGTTTACCTTCCAACAAGACAATGACCCTAAGCACACAGCTAAAATAACGAAGGAGTGGCTTCACAACAACTCCGTGACTGTTCTTGAATGGCCCAGCCAGAGCCCTGACTTAAACCCAATTGAGCATCTCTGGAGAGACCTAAAAACGGCCGTCCACCAACGTTTACCATCCAACCTGACAGAACTGGAGAGGATCTGCAAGGAGGAATGGCAGAGGATCCCCAAATCCAGGTGTGAAAAACTTGTTGCATCTTTCCCAAAAAGACTCATGTCTGTATTAGATCAAAAGGGGCTTCTACTAAATACTGAGCAAAGGGTCTGAATACTTAGGACCATGTGATATTTCAGTTTTTCTTTGTTAATAAATCTGCAAAAATGTCAACAATTCTGTGTTTTTCTGTCAATATGGGGTGCTGTGTGTACAATATGGGGTGCTGTGTGTACAATATGGGGTGCTGTGTGTACAATATGGGGGGCTGTGTGTACAATATGGGGGGCTGTGTGTACATTAATGAGGAAAAAAATGGACTTAAATGATTTTAGCATATGGCTGCAATATAACAAAGAGTGAAAAATTTAAGGGGGTCTGAATACTTTCCGTCCACACTGTGTATATATATATACTGTATGTGTATAGAGATAGATATTTGACCACTAGAGGGAGCTTTTAAAGATTTGTATATAAATGTAGCAATCAAAACATGGAACAGCAAGTATCAATATGAATGACATAAAAATGACATTTAATAACTTAAAAAGTGAACAACCTGAGGAGAAGAAGGAGGAGGAGGAGGAGGAGGAGGAGAAGAAGGAGGAGGAGGAGGAGAAGAAAAAGGAGGAGGAGGAGGAGGAAGGGGACTTTCATGGGATTACAGCCAGGTTCTCTCCGGCGGCTCGCCGCTCTTGTCTACATGACAGGTCCACTTCAGCACCTGTGCTCGGAGCGGTATCATCACGTACTTCACTGACAGGGGCATTCCAATGACACGGGAAAAAAACAACTTGTTATATTTTTTCCTCACGGATGTTACGGCGGAAGATAAATGAGATCTACGGTGTATGGAAATCAGGAGAGGGCCTGCTCTAGGGGTTCAATCCTTTGGGGTGTAAGAGGGATATCAGATCTGCATATGATATGCGCAGGCAGGCGAAAGAGATGCTAAGTTTCTCTGAAGGAGCCTCATAAATATGGAATGCAACTCACAAGCCAAGAGAGATGCTTGCAAATAAGACAAGGCTTTGGTTAACCCCGTCATGGCTTCTCGGCAGACAGGCGGCGGGGAATAGAGCCGATCCCTGAAGACCTTTCCCATCCGGAAGCCTATAAGCCGGCAGGCAGGTGCAGTCACCGTATTTAAAAAAAGGCTTTAGGTAAAATAGACGGCGGTTATGGGTATTAAAAGACATCTTTTACCGCGACAGATCCTACAGCTGCCGCCTGTAGCTGGACTATTTACCTGACCTAAGAAAAAAAAACAAAAACAAACCCAGTCGCTAAAATTTCATAGGAGCTTTTAATTGTGAAATCTCCATCTTTCATTAGAACAATCCCCTCTGATCCTGCCAGGAGGGTCCTTGTTTTGGCACTCCCTGTTATAGGGTGACAACGCTCTGTCCCCGTCTCTCAGTGGGGTTCCTGTGTTGTCACCCTGATCCCCGATGAAAGACTACAAGTGGCTACTTCATCACACACTATGCAGACATGGTCCAACAGTGGGCATGGTCAGTAATGCTGCTATGAGCCATCGCTTGAAGTCACTGGAAAGAGGCTGCAGGAGATCAGCGTTATATAAGTAACTGAAATAAAATAAAAAAATAAAATGGACCATAGGACAATGGATGATGGAGTAGGGACTATGGATTAGAGACTATAGACTAGGGACTATGGACTGTGAACTATATACTATGAACCATAGGACTATGGATGATGGACTAGGGCAGGGATAAGCAATTAGCGGACCTCCAGCTGTTGCAGAACTACAACTCCCATGAGGCATAGCAAGACTCTGACAGCCAAAAGCATGACACCCAGAGGCAGAGGCATGATGGGAGTTGTAGTTTTGCAACAGCTGGAGGTCCGCTAATTGCATATCCCTGGACTAGGGACTAGAGACTATGGACTATAGGTCTATGCGTCATGGACTAGGGACTATGAACTATAGACTAGGGACTATAGACTAGGACAGGGATATGCAATTAGCAGACCTCCAGCTGTTGCAAAACTACAAGTCCCATCATGCCTCTGCCTCTGGGTGTCATGCTTGTGGCTGTCAGAGTCTTGTTATGCCTCATGGGACTTGTAGTTCTGCAACAGCTGGAGGTCCGCTAATTGCATATCCCTGCACTAGGGACTAAGAATTATAGATTTTAGTATGAGCTTTGGACTATGAACTATAAACTATGGATCATTCGACTATGGACTATGAACTATGGATTTATGGACTATGGTATGAGCTATGGTCTATGAATTATAGACTATGGACCATGGGACTATGGATTATAGACTATGGACTATGGAACATGAATCATGGGACTATGAACTATGGACTATAGACTATGGATTATAGACTATGGACTATGAACTATGAACTATAGACTATGGACCATGGGGCTATGGATTATGGATTATAGACTATATACTATGGACTGTGGACTATGGACTACAGACTATGGTTTATAGACTATGGACTATGGACCATGGAACATGGGACTATGGATTATAGACTATGAACTATAGTATGAACTATGGTCTATGAATTGTAGACTATGAACTATGGTGTATGAATTATAGACTATGAACCATGGGACTATAGATTATGGACTATAGACTGTGAGCTATGGACTATAGACTATGAACCATGAAACTATAGATTATGGACTATAGACCATGGACAGTGGACTATAGACTATGAACTATTGTCTATCTACAATAGACTTTGGAACTATGTATTATAGACTATAGACTATGGACTGTGGACTATGGACCTATGAATTATAGACTATGAACTATAGTATGAACTATGGTCTATGTATTATAGACTATGAGCCATGGGACTATAGATTATGGATTATAGACTAAGGACTATGGAACTATGGATTATAGACTATGGACAGTGGACTATAGACTATGAACTATTGTCTATCTACAATAGACTTTGGAACTATGAATTATAGACTACAGACTATGAACTATAGACCATGGGACTATGGATTATAGACTGTGGACTATAGACTAAGGACCATGGACTGTGGGACTATGGACTTTGAACTATGAACTATAAACTATAGACTTTGGGCCATGGGACTATGGATTATAGACTATGAACTATGAATTTTGGACTACAGACTAGGGACTATAGACTCTAAATGATAGATTACATTATGAGCTATGGACTATGAACTATAAAGTGTGGACCATGGGACTATAAATTATGGACTATGGACTATAGACTTTGAACCAAGGAGCATGGGGCTATGGATTATAGACTATGAACTATGTACTATAGACTATGGGCTAGGGACTATGATTTATGGACTATAGTCTATACTATGGACTAGGAACTAGATTTCTACAACTTTAATCCTCATGTCAGCTCGATTAAGACAGGCACAGGGCAAAGTTCTATTTCAGTACAGAATGCTGTCTGTCTAACCCTGGGAGCATGCTGACAGGAGGATAGATCACAGGGAGCACAGTGATGATTCAAGCTGCTCATCTTTCATCCAATCAGCAGGCAGCGGGTGTGTCCCAGACCAAGCTGTAGTGGAGGACCGGACTCGGCTATGCTGTGGCCATCTGGATCACAACGCTGGCTGACCAGAATTTCACCCCTCCCCCCATGGATCTTGTACAATTCATGGTGCCGGAAGGCATGCGTTGGCACCCCTGATGTCGGTTTACACAGATAATCTAAAAAAAAAATGATCTCCATCATTTTTTTTTTTTAGAACACAGGTGTGCGCTGAACGGTATTTATTCTCCATCTCCCCCGCCGTTCCCCTTTAATCCGGCCGCGGAAAGGGTTAGCGTTATGATCTGGTTTGTTATTCCGCTCCGTGTCTTGATGCTAAGCCATCTATCTACAGGACATGCTTATCTCGGCGATACATTGTTACCGGGAGCCGTGCCTTTCATACCAAGTGAGCCGGAGTGCCATAAAAAGGGAAAAATTCAATTTACTGGGTTGGGGAGGGGAGGAAACGGGGATGGGATGTAGTAAGCAAGGCGGCTTTAACGACATCGGCGGTGGCAGCGGCACAAATAATATGATTAAAGGGAGCGGACGCTCAGGTTGTATGAAGAGATGACCTCCGACCTCCCCGGGAATTGCCGCAGTAATCTCTGCTGTACAAGTGACGGGAATAAAATCACAAATCCCTACAAGAAGGGAAATGTCAGGGCCGTTTACAAGTTAAAGTGGACCTGTCATCAGATGTAGTGTTCATCATAAGTCCACGCCGAGGGCTGTGTCAGTGTACTTCCTCCCATCGAGGCCACAAGACTGACAAAGCCTTCATCTGATTTTCTTTCCAGAAGAAAACGGCACCATATTTGTTCAGGCATCATCCATCACCATCTACTTACTGGACTGAGATGCCGGCTCAGAGATGACACAACCACGTAAATCCTGGTGCCTGTGCTTCCTCCTCCTTCTACAAGGTTACAATGCACAGTCTGATCACTGGGGGAGGGGAGACTGAGGAAATGCTTCCTCCTCCTTTTACAAAGTTACAATGTACAGTCTGCTCACTGGGGGAGGGGAGTCTGAGGAAATGCTTCCCCCTCCTTCTACAAAGTTGCAATGTACAGTCTGATCACTGGGGGAGGGGAGACTGAGGAAATGCTGCTACTGTCATCAGAATGTATTAAAACAGTAGTGTTAGGTTTGCTCTGCATTGTGTTGAGTTCGTTTTGCATTGTTTTGGGTTTGCTGTGTATTTTGATGGGTTTTCTCTGTATTGTGTTGGGTTTGCTCTGCGTGGTGTTGGGTTTGCTCTGCGTGGTGTTGGGTTTGCTCTGCGTGGTGTTGGGTTTGCTCTGCAATGCGTTGGGTTTGCTCTGCAATGCGTTGGGCTTGCTCTGCATTGTGTTTGCTCTGTATTTTGGTGGCTTTGCTCTGCATTGTGTTGGGTTTGCTCTGCGTGGTGTTGGGTTTGCTCTGCAATGCGTTGGGCTTGCTCTGCATTGGGTTTGCTCTGTATTTTGGTGGCTTTGCTCTGCATTGTGTTGGGTTTGCTCTGCGTGGTGTTGGGTTTGCTCTGCGTGGTGTTGGGTTTGCTCTGCGTGGTGTTGGGTTTGCTCTGCGTGGTGTTGGGTTTGCTCTGCATGGTGTTGGGTTTGCTCTGCATGGTGTTGGGTTTGCTCTGCGTGGTGTTGGGTTTGCTCTGCGTGGTGTTGGGTTTGCTCTGCGTGGTGTTGGGTTTGCTCTGCGTGGTGTTGGGTTTACTCTGCGTGGTGTTGGGTTTACTCTGCGTGGTGTTGTGCTTGCTCTGCATGGTGTTGGGTTTGCTCTGCATGGTGTTGGGTTTGCTCTGCATGGTGTTGGGTTTGCTCTGCATGGTGTTGGGTTTGCTGTATATTGGGCGTTGGGATGTCCTCAGGTTGGAGATCAATTAGTGTCTAGTAGATCCTCCAAACACTTACTGTTCTCAGAGACCTCCAGGATGTAGCGGATCAGTGGGCTGTTCCCATCGAAGGGTCTGGCCCAGGAAAGATTGATGGATCTCAGCTCCGTGGTGCTCAGCAAGGCGACCGGGTTCTCGGGAGCGTGGGGGAGTTGCCTGAAGGACAAGAAAATCATCCGCCGTAAACACAGAAGAAGACAACAGCAAAACAAAGAAAGAAATCCTCTGGACAGACCTGAGATATTGTTAGACAAGGAAAACTTGTGGGCAAAAAAAACAATTTAATTTAAATATATTCTCCAAAACTCACAAAGCGACCAAATTACTTTGCAAACCCAGAAATGACCATATAGAAGTAGCCGTGACGCCGTATATTAGGTATATATTGGAGGTTTCAGTTGTGACTGTACTCTCTCACCTGACCCGCAGGTAAGCGCTCCTCGAGTCGTTGCCCCCTACAGACAGGATGCGGCAGGTGTAGGTCCCGATGTCCCCGGACCAGGTCTGGGAGAGGTGTAAGGTGCCGTTCTTGTCCATCTTGATCCGGGGCAAGTTCTCCACGCTCAGCGCGGCTCCATCCTTCTCCCAAATGTACCTGGAAGAGAAGAGAACGAGACGGTGTCATAATCAGAGGCGGCATCGACTCCAATGGTCGTTGTCAGTGGTGGCGGCTGATTGGACAAGGCCTCATTCAGAATAGTAAAGGTTGAGCTCCAGGCAAAATGAGGGACCTGAAAGGGATTTTCCCATATTGGAGTATAGCCTGAGTGTGGTGCAATGTTCAAGCCTCCAGGGGGTAAAGCATTGCGGAGGGGGGGGGGATTTGGGCAGTAGAGTCGCTGCCCAGCTGCCTGGTTTTACTGCCCCTTCCACCCCGGGCTGCAACAAAGCCTTCAGGGACACCCAGGTTGACAGAGAACATCCTTTAAAGTTGATAATCAATTTTTTGTTTTTGTCTTTTTTACCTATAAGGGCCACACCTGGTAGCTCGAAGCTCCAAAACGCTGGAGAGGAAAAAAAATTAATTATTCTCTATGGGGACGGTTCACATCTCCCCTCCATGTCACCTGAAGCCCCAAAAAAGCTTTGGAGCTTTTTTTTTTTTGTAGCTCGAATCGGGCAGAAGCGATTTTTGTTCCATAGAGATGCATAGAAACGCTTGATTTGTGCATTTTAGTGTGTTTTGTTGCATGTTTTTGAGGGTTTTTTTTGCTCAAATGCAATAATTAAATGAAAATAAATCATAATAAATAAATAATAAAATACATAAATACATAAATAAAATAAATAAATAAATAAAAACCCTATCCCCAACCCTTAACCCTAATATTAACCCCTAATCCTAAACCCAAACCCCTAACCCTAATATTAACCCCTATTTCTAACCCCTAACCCTAATAATAAACCCTAATCCTAAACTCTAACCCCTAATCCTAACACTAATATTAACCTCTAACCCTAATATTACCTCCTAACCCTAATAATAACCCCTAATCCTAAACTCTAATCCTAATATTAACCCCTAATCCCTAACCCTAATATTAACTCCAAACCCTAATGTTAACCCCTAATCTTAAACCCTAACATTAACCCCTAACCCTAATCCTAAACCATTAACCCAAATATTAACCCCTAATCCTAACCTCTAAACCTTAATATTAACCCCTAATCCTAACCTTCAAACCTTATTAACCCCTAATTCTAATATTAACCCCTAATCCTAACCCCTAAACCTAATTCTAACCCCTAACCCTATTCATAAACCCTAACCCTAATTTTAACTCCAAACCCTAATGTTAACCCCTAAACCTAATAATAAACACTAACCCTAATATTAACTCCTAATCCTAAACCCTAAACGTGAACCCTAATATTTACCCCTAAGCCCAATGTTAACCCCTAACCCTAATCCTAAACCCCAACCCTAATAATAACCTCTAACACTAATATTACCCCTAACCCTAATCCGAATATTAACCCCTAACACTAATCCTAACCCCTAATATTACCCCCTAATCCTAAACCTTAACCATAAAAATAACCCCCTAACCCTAAAATAAACTCTAACCCCTAACACTACCCTAACCTTAATCCTTAACCTAACAAAGTAAATAAATAATAATACATAAATAAACCCCTGACCCCAACTTTTAATCCCATAAAAAATGAATAAATAACAATAAAAGCGGATAAATAAACTGAAAAACATAGCAACAAATGTGAACTATATTTTTCTCTATTGGCTAACTAAAAAAAATGCCAAAGCTCATAAATGTTGCACACAAATGCTGAAAAACAGCGGGAACCCCCCCCCCCCCCCGCGACGCCATATCTCTGAGGTGGACAGAGTAGGGGCTGCGGGAAGTTAGGAACTCCCTGAATTCATAGTAGAATCGCCATTTGTTTTGCGCTTATTGAACAGATCCAACAAAACGTTTTCAATGGTAAATGTAACGGGGCAAATAAAGTCCATTGTTACAGCTTAGATACACTTTAGTAACCAATTGGCCACCTGTAGCCTTTGGTGACTTTTACCGCTTTATTATTCTTTTTTATTTTATTATTCTTTTTTATTTTATTATTCTTTTTGAAAACTAGGAAAATGTAAGCAGAGACTTCATCTTCCTCCTTCCCGGCCTCCATACATATGGATAGTGAATATATGGATGTATATATAGAATGTGCTACACATAAGATATGAGCCTCATCTCAGCATGACTCCTTTACCGCTAGATCTCCAGATGGGTTATTCGTACCTTCACTTCCCCGCCTTGGCGGATGAATGATTGAACAGCCTTCCAAATATAGTACAATGCAACAATACATACATATGTTCACCGATCGTATTAGGGCAGAAAATAAAAACGGAGAATCGGCAACTATAATTGGTATTTCGTCAAATAAAGTGCCTTCAAAGCAAAGTTATCTGCGGTCTGGTCTCTGAAGTCTAACAAAGTTTGCCGAGTTCTTTTTACTTTACTTTTGGTAACGACAAGAATTAGCACTTTTCTCAGATATGCGCTAGAAGGAGAATTTACCGTTCTGTAAATTACGAATCAGTTCATACCATAGAAACGCAGCCTGGATGAGTTCCAGATGCTTTTCTGCATGCGCGTTTTTGATGCAGTCCAGTGCATTCCCCCCCCCCCCCTCTTTTTTCTTAACCTTGAGAGCCAGTTCCCACCACATGCAGTCCAGTGCGTTTTTTTTTCTGCACCAAAAACGCATGGAAAGTAGGTTATATGGTTTTCAATGGCATACATTGAGGGGGAAAAAGTATTTGCTCCCCTGCTGATTTTGTACGTTTGCCCGTCTGACAAAGAAATGATCCGTCTATAATTTTAATGGTCGATTTATTTATTTAAACAGTGAGAGACAGAATAAAAACAAAGATATCCAGAAAAAGGCATTTCCAAAAAAGTTATAAATTGATTTGCATTTTAATGAGTGAAATAAGTATTTTGACCCCTTCGCAAAACATGACTTAGTACTTTGGTGGCAAAACCCTTGTTGGCAATTACAGAGGTCAGACGTTTCTTGTAGTTGGCCACCAGGTAGGGTTGTCACCTCATCCCTTTAAACACCAACACCTATGAGTTACAAAAGTTCTGAGGCTAATTTGATGCAGATAAGGCACCAAGGGAGTTTAATTACCACCTTAATCAGACACAGAACCTGTATGTGTTCGGTTTTAAAGGGATGAGGCAGCAACCCTACCACCAGGTTTGCACACATCTCAGGAGGGATTTTGTCCCACTCCTCTTTGCAGATCCTCTCCAAGCCATTAAGGTTTTCGAGGCTGACAGTTGGTAATTCAAAGTTACAGCTCCCTCCACATATTTCCTACGGGATTAGGGTCTGGAGACTGGCTAGGCCACTCCAGGACGTTAATGTGCTTCTTCTTGAGCCTTGGCCATGTGTTTTCGGTCATTGTCATGCTGGAATACCCATCCACGGCCCATTTTCAATGCCTTGGCTGAGGGAAGGAGGTTCTCACCCAAGATATGACGGTACATGGCCCCGTCCATCGTCTCTTTGATGACGTGAAGTTGTCCTGTCCCCTTGGCAGAAAAACACCCCCAAAGCATAATGTTTCCACCTCCATGTTTGATGGTGGGGATGGTGTTCTTGGGGTCATAGGCAGCATTCCTCCTCCTCCAAACATGGCAAGTTGAGTTGATGCCAAAGAGGTCGATCTTGGTCTCATCTGACCACAATATTCCAGTTCTCTGAATCATTCAGATGTTCATTAGCAAACTTCAGACGGGCCTGTACATGTGCTTTCTTGATCAGGGGGACTTGTGGGCACTGCAGGTTTTCTGTCCTTTATGGTGTAGTGTGTTACCAATTGTTTTCTTGGTGACTACGGTTCCAGCTGCCTTGAGATCATTAACAAGATTCTCCTGTGTAGTTCTGGGCTGATTCCTCACCGTTCTCATGATCATTGAATCTCCACGTGGTGAGACCTTCCATGAAGCCCCAGACCGAGGGAGATCGACAGTTATTTTGTGTTTCTTCCATTTGCGAATAATCGCACCAACTGTTGTCACCCTCTCACCAAGCTGCTTGGCGATGGTCTTGTAGCCCATTCCAGCCTTGTGTAGGTCTACAATCTCGTCCCTGACATCCTTGGACAGCTCTTTGGTCTTGGCCATGGTGGAGAGAGATTGGAATCTGATTGATTGCTTCTGTGAACAGGTGTCTTTTGTATAGGTAACAAGCTGAGATTAGGAGCACTCCCTTTAAGAGAGTGCTCCTAATCTCTGCTCGTTACCTGTATAGAAGATGCCTGGGAGCCAGAAATCTTGCTGACTGATAGGGAACCAAATACTTATTTCACTAATTAAAATGCAAATCAATTTAGAACTTTTTTGAAATGCGTTTTTCTGGATATTTTTGTTGTTATTTTGTCTCTCACTGATAAAATAAACCGACCATTGAAATTATAGACGGATCGTTTCTTTGTCAGTGGGGCAAACGTACAAAATCAGCAGGGGGTCTAATACTTTTTTGAGCCAAAACTATATTCTACTGAGCATGCCCACGATGACTGCCTCATCATCCACCCCAACTGCAGATAAAGCAATTTGAGTACATAGGTAGAAAAACACTAAAGAAATATAAATTAAGAAACTTTTTTTAAAAATATTGTAAAAATTGAAAAATAAGAAATAAAAAATAAATGTAAAAAAATTGAATAAAGCTAAAACTACATTCTACTGAGCATGTCCAAGATGGCTGCCTCAACATCCACTCCAGCAGCAGATAAATCAATTTGAGTACTTAGGAAGAAAAGGACCAAAGAAATATAAATTAATAAAAAATGTTAAAAACATTGTAAAAATGTAAATAAAAAATATAATTAAAAAAATGTAATTGAGCTAAAACTATATTCTACTGAGCATGCCCAAGATGGCTGCCTCAACATCCACCCCAACAATAGATAACGCTATTTGAGTACCTAGGGATAGGGAAAAAAGCACTAAAGAAATATAAAATTAACCACTTAAAGACCGCCCACCGCATATACATTGTGGCAGGGCAGTTCTATTGCGTGAAACAACACACCTGTACGTTGTTTCATGCAATAGACAATGTGGGCGCATGCGCCTGCCACACGCGCCTGCTGTGCGCTGGGGGAGAGCGCCATTCCCGTTCTGACAGAGGATGACACTGAGGTCGTCTGTTCCTAGTAATCAGGCACAGCGATCTTTGTTTTGTCCCAGTGAGCCCATCCCCCACATAGTTAGAACACACCCAGGGAACACAGTTAACCCTTTTATCGCCCCCCTAGTGTTAACCTCTTCCCTGCCAGTGTCATTAGTACAGTGACAGTGCTTTTTTTTTTTTTTAGCACTGATCACTGTATTGGTGTCACTGGTCCCCGAAAAGTGTCACTAATGCCCTGTACACACGGTCGGATTTTCCGACGGAAAAAGTGTGATCTGATTGTGTTGTCGGAAATTCCGATCGTGTGTGAGCTCCATCGGACTTTTTCCTCCGGAATTTCCGACACACAAAGTTTGAGAGCAGGATACAAAATTTTCCAACAACAAAATCCGATCGTTTAAATTCCGATCGCGCGTGCACAAATCCGACGCACAAAGTGCCACGCATGCTCAGAATAAATTAAGAGACGAAAGCTATTGGCTACTGCCCCGTTTATAGTCCCGACGTACGTGTTTTACATCACCGCGTTCAGAACGATCGGATTTTCCGACAACTTTGTGCGACCGTGTGTATGCAAGACAAGTTTGGCCCAAAATCCATCGGATTTTGTGGTCGGAATGTCCGATCAATGTCCGATCGTGTGTACAGGGCATTAGTGTCAGATTTGTTTGCCGCAATGTCGTAGTCCCGCTAAAAATCGCCGCCATTACCAGTAAAAAAATAATTAAAAGTCCATAAATCTATACCGTAGTTTGTAGACGCGATAACTTTTGCGCAAACCAATCAATTTACAGTTATTGCAATTTTTTTGTTACTAAAAATATGTAGCAGAATACATATTGGCCTAATCTGATGAATACATTTATTTTTTTATTTTTGGATATGTTTTATAGCAGAAAGTAAAAAATATATATATATTTTTTTAAATTTTCGCTTTTTTTGTTTATAGCGCAAAAAAATAAAAACCGCCGAGGTGATCAAATACCACCGAAATTAAGCTCTATTTGTGGGACAAAAAGGACATGAAGTTTGTTTGGCTACATCGTCCCACGCCCACGCAATTGTCGGTTAAAGTAACGCAATGCCGTATCGCAAAAAATGGACTGGTCATTACGGGGTAAAACCCTCCGGGGCTGAAGTAGTTAATAAAAAGATGTAAAAAAAACATTGTAAAAAAAAAAAAAATGAAAAAATGTAACTGGGCTAAAACTATCATAGTGTACCAATTAAAACTAACCAGACGAACTGAAATTGCAAAAAGCCCGGAAAAAAATACCCCCCCCCGTAGCTGTGGACCAATTTGTTTGGAGAGGAACGACTTGATCGGATCATTGGTCTTGGCTGTCCTCCCTCCGTCCACTCCCCAGCTATATCTCAAAAGACGAAGGAAGATGCTTCTGCACGGAATGATACAGAGGAATTAATACCACCAAATAAAATATTCAGCGTGGATGAACTTAAGTAAGATTAATTTTTTAACTCCTATTAAATTTTTCACGGAGTTCGCGGCGGGTTCCTCCCCCCCACCACCCCCCACCGGCTGTCAGCCACCAATTAGGAATGTTTAATTTCCCCTCATTATTTATGGGTGAAAAAGAGAGAGAAGAACGAGCTCCTGTTAATTAGTTGGGGCTCCTCTGGGGCCCTGGCTGGGTGCGGGGTCGGTGACCCCGCGTTCTGCTTGATTAGAACAAAAGGGATTTGCGGATAAAAGAAACTGAGGATATCAGGAGAGAAGGTGGTCACATGAGGATTTTTGGAGCTTATCGGTTTATAGTAGGAAGTGGTAAGTTAATGACTTCTGTGGGGGGAGGGGGGGCATTTTCCGGGGGGGGGGGGGGGGGGTAGGTTGGGGAGAGATTCATCGTAAGTGACCCAATAAGTGCTAAACTGAACACCGAACCTAATGAATTAATGGGCATGTCAGGGAGAAGTAAAAAAAAAAAAAAAATTATATGCAGTACATCTCTGCAATACATGTTCCCTTCCCCATGATCGATCCCTATAAAACTGCTGCCCATGCAGAAAATTATATTATTATATAATGTACTAAAAAATAATATACTGTACTGTATACTAAAAAATAAAAACCAATAGAGTTTTTGGAGTTTATAGTAGGAAGTTGTGATAATTTACTGACTTCTGTGGAAGGGGGGGAGGCCTTTTCTGGGGGGGGGGTGATTTGGGGAGAGATTCATCGTAAGATGACTACACCGCACCTAAAGCGCCCCAAAGATGCTGCTTGCAGGACTTTTTTTTTTACGTCCTGCCAGTGCAGTGCCCCAGTTTGAAAGCACTCGGGCTTTCACACTGGGATTGCAGATGAGGCATTTTTTCAGGCGTTTTACAGGCGCAATTTTTAGCGCTAAAGCGCCTGAAAAACGCCTGCAGTGTGAAAGGGGTCTTAGGTAGCTGTTTTTTTGATAAAAGTGATGCCAGCAGTAGATCGCTTTTAGAGGTGGCGGGAGAGGTGTCCCTCTGCTTCCCGGTCGTTTCCGAGCTTACTGGAGCCATCGGTAAGCCTGGAACGGATCCTATGCCACCGATGGCTAGGCAGGAAGTCGAGGGAGGGCAAGATGGCCACCAATCGGCTCTAGGTCCTTGTAGGACTGGAGCGATCATCAACGTCACTTCTGGTTCTTGAGCTTAAAGACATGATTTTTTTTTTTTTTAACTACTCAAGGACCGCCCCACACACATATATATATATACTGCGGCAGGGGCAGGGCGGCTCTTAAGTGCAAAATCACGTACCTGTACGTGATTTCTATTCTCGACTCTGGGGCGTGCACGTGCGCGCCGCCGGAGCCACACTACCGTTGTGATTGGACACAGGGGAAGCCAATCAGCAGGTCCGACGGCCGCAATGGCCGCTGGCCAACCGCAATCATTCGCTGGAGAGGCAGAACTGCGGTCTGCCTATGTAAACAAGGGAGACCGTTGTTCTGTCATAGAGGAAGAGAGAGATCTTGTGTTTCTGCTAATCAGGAACACAGATGTCCCTCTTCTTCTAGTCAGTCCATCCCCCACACAGTTAGAAAGAATTTCCTAGGAGCACACTTAACCCTTGATGTTAACCCCTTCCCTGCCAGTGATATTAGTACAGTGACAGTGCATTTTTTTTAAGCACTAATCACTGTATTGATGTCACTGGTCCCCAAAAAGTGTCAGTTAGGTGTCCGATTTGTCCGCAGTCCTGCTAAAAATCGCTGATTGCCGCCATTACTAGTAAAAAAACTATAAAAATTTTTCAAAGTCCATAAATCTATCCCATAGTTTGTAGACGCAATAACCTTTGCGCAAACCAATCAATATACGCTTATTGGGAATTTTTTTTTACTTAAAATATGTAGCAAAATACATATTGGCCTAAATATATGAAGAAATTAGATTTTTTTACATTTTTTTTATTGGATGTGTTTTTCAGCAAAAAGTAAAAAATATTGTTTTTTTTTCAAAATTTTCTTTTTTTTGTTTATAGCGCAAAAAATAAAAACCGCAGAGGTGATCAAATACCACCAAAAGAAAGTTCTATTTGTGTGAAAAAAAAAAAAGGACAAAAATTGTATTTGGGTAAAAGTGTCGCACGACCCCGCAAATGTCAGTTAAAGTAACGCAGTGCCGTATCGCACAAAAATGGCCTGGTCATAAAGGGGGTAAAACCTTCCGGCGCTTTAAGTGGTTAAAGTCAAAGTGTCAACATTTTTTATTTTTCTTCTTTTGCTTTTTAAAGGTAAAGGAGAGATTTGCGGCATTTTTGATCTCTCAATAAAGAGGACCTGTCATCTCTTATTTCTATTACAAGGGATTTTTACCTTACTTATAATGGGAATAAAAGTGCTAATAAAAAAAATTGTAAATGGACAGTGTAGTAATAAAAAATAAAAATAAAAATAATAATAATAATAAAAATATATACTTTTTTAAAGCACCCCATATCCCTCCGTGCTCGTGCGCAGAAGCGAACACATAAGTTAGCCGCGCACGCATATGTAAACTGCGCTCAATCCACACATGTGAGGTATCGCAGCGAACGTTAGAGCGAGAGCAATAATTCTAGCACCTGACCTCCTCTGTAACTCTAAACATGTAACCTGTAAAAAATTTGAAAGCTTCGCCTATGGAGATTTTCAAGTACCGAGGTTTGGCGCCATTCCACAAGCGTGTGCAATTTCAAAGCGTGACATCTTACACAGTATACAAAAAAATTGGTGTACATTTGTGTTTTGTTTGTGAAAGTGTTTTTTTTTTCCCCAAAAAAACTGTATTTGAAAAATTGCTGCGCAAATACCATGTGACATAAAAAATTGCAACAGCCTCCATTTTATTCCCTTAGGGTCTCTGCTAAAAATAAAAAAAAAAAAATAAAATATTATATATATATATATATATATATATATATATATACACACACACATTTATTTTTTTTTTTTTTTAAGCAGAGACCATATATATATATATATATATATATATATATATATATATATATATTTATATATTTATATTTGGTGGTTCTGAGTAATTTTCTAGCAAAAAAAATAATGATTTTTACATGTAGGAGAGGAATTCCAGAATTGGCCTGAAGAGGAGGAATAAAAAAAAAAATCAATTGCGACTAAGGCCCCTTTCACACTGCTGCGGCTTAAATGTCACGCGATTTTGCGGCCGTGGCTTTGCCTGTGTAAACTTGAGGTCGATGGATCTCAACTCGCATTAAAGTCGTACCAAAGTAGTGCAGGGACTACTTTGAAGTTGCACAGATATGAATGGTTATCATTGGGAATCATGGGGGGGGGTACAACTTGTCATGCGACTCTGATGTCCAAAGTCGCAGGAAAAGTCGCACAAGTGTGAAAGGGAGCCTAAGGGACTGCAGTGTATGGGTCAATTTTGATGTCTATAGTAGGTAAACCCTCCATAACCTCCAGTGAAGTGAGTGGCCTCAGGTGATACGCAGAGATGAAAAAAAAAAAACATCCTCCTACATAAGTTGTACCTGTTTATCTGCAGTTTTCTCTTCTCTACAGCCAAAGCACAGAATGTATACAGCTTGTCTGACCTTACAGAAAGCAGGGGGCGGAGAGCTGAAGTTACTCTCTGCAGAGCTCAGAGAGAGCTGATTGGCAGAAAGAAACACCCCTCCCCCCCTTCACACAGGAACAGAGCTTAGACTGTTAATCACAGGCTGTGTGCTGGAGCTCACTCCCCTGTCACCATTTTATCTCTTGGTGTTGGGGAAAACTTGTCAGAAGTGATTCTTGCTGATAGCAGAGGAAGGAGGCAGCAGACAGAAATGACACTTAGTGCTCCGGATTGAGCCAAGTACATACTATAGAGGGATATGCTTTGTTCGGATTTCATGCCTGAGGTTTACAACCACGTTAGGGCGGGGCAGTAGCGCAATCAACGTTGTTGACTGACATTTATTTTCTATTACATTTCATTATCCGGTTTGTCAGATTTTCCAGGTGGGGGGCGCTTCTTAGAAGAAGAATCAAAAGGGGCGCTATGGAAGGCGTGGCTTACCTTATAGCGACGCTGGGGTCATGTGACACCCCGCAGGACAGTGACGCTTTTGTCCCTTTAATTACACTCTGGTCAGTTGGAGGGTTGGTGATCCGGGTCCGAGCTGTAAAAAAATACAAAATAAAAAAAAAGGGACATATCACTAATTTTTATAAAACAAGTTCTCCATTATACCCTATATATATATCAGCAGCCACATTTCACTGAATAAAATAGAAACCGTAATGGAATGGCATTGAGTGTGCTAAAAGCACTGTGTGTCCTTAACAACTGCCGTTTTATGTTGCAGTGTTCACAAATGTCTGACACAGATCAGCCCCCCCCCCCCCCCCCCACTTTGTGACTGAGGTCATGTGCGTGTAAAGGCAGGCGTCCCAATACTTTTGGCAAGATGGTGCATCATTCATTTTTTGTCCACTTATAGTTTTAATCTGTAAAACTGACATGGTGGCAATTTAGGAGGCAGTGGGGACCGCGCACATCTGGGGAGACCCACAAATGAGCACTGATTGGCACCATTACAGAAATAAAAAAATAAGTGATGCCCAGCAATGCCACCCATCAGTGTAATCAGTACCACCCATCAGTGTCCCTCAGTGCCACCTATCAGTGACCATCAATGCCCATCCTTGCCACCTATCAGTGCCACCCATAAGTACCCATCAGTGCCACCCATAAGTACCCATCAGTGCCACCCATAAGTACCCATCAGTGCTGCCTATCAGTGCCCATCAGTGCCGCCTATCAGAGCCCTCATTGGTGCCACCTCATCGGTGCCGACTTATCAGTGCCCGTCAGTGCAGCCATATTAGTGCCCGTCATTGAAGAAAACGTACTTATTTACAAAAAAAATTAAGAGAAACAAAGAAACGTTTTTTTTCAAAATTTCCGCCCTTTTTTATTTGTTGCGCATAAAATAAAAAAATCGCAGAGGTGATCAAATACCACCAAAAGAAAGCTCTATTTAAGGGAACAAAATGATAAAAAAATTGTTTGGGTACAGTGTTGGATGACCGCGCAATTGTCATTCAAATTGCGACAGCGCTGAAAGCTGCAAATTGGTTTGGGCAGGAAGGTGTCTAAGTGCCCGGTATTGAAGTGGTTAAACATCTTTTTTTTATTAAAAATAAGATAAAAATACTACTCACAAATGTGGAAAAAAGTTCGCAAATACAAACGTTCTCCAGATGATGACAATTAGTTGACTGACTGACAGACTCCAGATGGTAATACAGGAGATATCAAGGGCCTCTGCCGGCTGACGCGTTTTGAAGGGATACTTTCTTCCTCAGAGCCTAACAGTGTTGTCCCCTACAGCTTCCTTCCCCCTCCCCCCCCCTCCTCCCTCTTTTGTTTCCCCAGTACCCTAAATCTCAAGCAATATCACACCATCTTTTCTGCCCCTTCACTGCACCTCTGGTTTGGAATTTCTGATGGATATTTTACTGGCACCTCTATACCCCACCTTTTTCTGGATATCATAGTTTGGTGACTTGTACAATTCATTTATTCAAAATGTATCCACCAGAGGCTGTTTGTCATCCCCTGTGTCCGCCGCAGGGGGAATCACATGGGGCCTTACATACCCACAGAGAATTCCTGAATGGGTGAGCTTGTCCTTACTGTTTATAATCTGTATGTAATGGTTTGATGTATCATTAATAACTCTGCTGTGGAATTAATTTTATCATATGCATTTGTTGAGATGTCTGTATTTGTTACAACTATATTATGTCACACTATAGATATGGCTCTCTTGAAGAAGCGGTGAGAACCGCGAAACCGGTCGAGAATCTAAGCTATATTTATATCTACCATCAAAATTGGGTGGAATCCACTGGTCCAACTCTGCGGTATTCCTTCCCCCCCCCCTTCTTCTTTTTTATGGTTGTATGTATCGTTTTTTTCAAATCGCAACTGTATGCGGTATTGTAACTTTTTAAATACTGTTTCTATTAAAATTTAATTTTTATAAAATCTGTTATTCCCTTTCTTACCTCTTATGTTCACTATATACTTACATTGAGTACCGTAATAGTCCCCCTCTTTTCCCTGTCGGGGGGTGGAGACATTGGCTGACAGGAGCAGCTAACTGCGGCCGTCCCCCTCCCCCCTCCTTTTCTTGAACTTGATACTTGGGATGATGGTACCTTTACCCTTTGAAATAATCTCATTAACCTAGGCGGTTTTTCCTTATAAAAAAAATTAAGAGAAACAAAGAAACTTTTTTTTTTTCAAAATTTCCGGTCTTTTTTTATTTGTTGCGCAAAAAATAAAAAAAATCGCAGAGGTGATCAAATACCACCAAAAGAAAGCTCTATTTAAGGGAACAAAATGATAAAAAAATTGTTTGGGTACAGTGTTGGATGACCGCGCAATTGTCATTCAAATTGCGACAGCGCTGAAAGCTGAAAATTGGTTTGGGCAGGAAGGTGTCTAAGTGCCCGGTATTGAAGTGGTTAAACATCTTTTTTTTATTAAAAATAAGATAAAAATACTACTCACAAATGTGGAAAAAAGTTCACAAATACAAACGTTCTCCAGATGATGACAATTAGTTGACTGACTGACAGACTCCAGATGGTAATACAGGAGATATCAAGGGCTTCTGCTGACTGACGCGTTTCGAAGGGATACTTTCTTCCTCAGAGCCTAACAGTGTTGTCCCCTACAGCTTCATATATATATATATATATATATATATATATATATATATATAAAACAATGAGCATTTGGGGAGACTCCTCCCAGAGGGGGTTAAAAGGCGCCACCCATGTAGGTGGGTGGTTCACAACAGAGGGCAAACGCCCACTAAGCGATTCATACAGTGGATGCATAAGGCGAGTAATATCCCTCAATACAAATATCTATGTATGCACTAGGGGGGCGTAACCAGAAACTATAAAAGACAATGACCAAAAATAATAATAATAGTATTAGTTGATATCAATAATTAGGCTAAAAGGCCCGATGGAAACACTAGTAGTTTGTATAGAACATCTGCGGAGAGGTGTTAAGCATCACAAACTCACTCAGTCATCATCTCCCCTTCCCCTAGACCCTCCCTCTTGTAATTGATAAAATATGCACTTTTTAGGTTTAGGTTTTTAGATTTTTAGATTATTCATTATATCTATATATATATATTTTTCATGTAATTCCACTTCATTTCATCATAATTTTTCTCTTTTCTAGCAATTATCGATAACCAATCTCAAATGAGAATTCAATATCGAAAATATTTTATTCTTCAATATATAATCTATTATTAATTGTTTTTAATGAATTTATTCAGCGTAATACCATTTAATGTACCATCTGATGTTTTATCAACTAATGTCTTTTGCTGTTCCTTCGGCTCCACATGTGCGGGATATTACTCGCCTTATGTATCCACTGTATGAAGTGTATGAATCGCTTAGTGGGCATTTGCCCTCTGTTGTGACCCACCCACCTACATGGGTGGCGCCTTTTGGCCGCTCTGGGAGGAGTCTCCCCAAATGCTCATTGTTGTGTGTATGTGTGTATATATTTGGGAAGCTGTAGGGGACAACACTACTAGGCTCTGAGGAAGAAAGTATCCCTTCGAAACGCGTCAGCCGGCAGTGGCCCTTGATATCTCTCTGTGTTACCATCTGGAGTTTGTTTGTCAGTCAACTAATTGTCGTCATCTGGAGATCGTTTGTATTTACGAACTTTTTTCCATGTGTTTGAGAGTAATATATTTTTCTTATTTTTAATAAAAAAAGACGTTTAACGGATAATGCACGAGGCTGGTGCGCCCTCTTTTTCTTCTCGTTTCTCAGTGGTTCTCAACCCCGTCCTCAAGTACCCACAACAGGTCATGTTTGCAGGTTTTCCTTCATCTTGCACATGTGCTTTAAATCAGAGTCAATGGCTTGGGTATTTTGGACAGCTATTTTATCTAAGAGAAATTCCCAAAACATGTCCCTTTGGGGGTGCTTGAGGGCAGGGTTGAGAACCACTGGTTTACACCATCACCAGTCATTGCAGCCTCTGAAAATTGCAGTGTGAGGCTTCCACCTGTAGGGCGGCCCCTTGGCCTCTGATGTTTCCTTGGGGACTCCCCAGATGTGCGCGGTCCCCACTGCCTCGTAAATTGCCACCATGTCAATTTTACAGATACAGTTATTCTTTGTTTCTTATGAGGAACGTTTAGTATCACTTTTTATTAAGCTGCTCGCCTTATGGTTTCCATCATCAAGGCCCTCAAAGTTCATCCTGGGTGAATCTCATAGACGCGGTACATTTTCATACTGCGTACCCGAGAGCAGAAGCTGTTCCCATGATTGGAGGGTTGCATGTGCTGAGCATGATCCCCCCCATGGAATTAATGAAGATATTTAGTTTCTGACATATATTCAGCCATTCTACTATTAGCTACATTCTGAAGTAGGATGACCTCTTTGTGGAGCGTCTGTAAAGTCTTGAAGATAAAGGACTGTGCATGACTGCGCCATATGGAACACCATTAATGTTAACGACAGCAATAAACACAAATAACTCCCACGGATGAAAAGCGTGAACATAAAAGGTAAAGATCTTTATCACCGAGCGTTACCGCTAAAGAGCAGCGAGAAAAGAAAAGCAGCACAAAAGCAAAAAAAAAATATACATATAAGCAGCTCCATTCACTTTGGATAATATCACGTCTATTTTATCCAAAGCCTAAGAACAAATCTTACAACATTTCATCATCTATGAAGCTCCCTTCTTCTCCATGGATCTTCACAAAGCCTTGAGATACAGTATATGACCAAAAGGTTGTAGACACGCCCCCTGATGGCTTCCTGGATGTGACGAAATGCGTAGGGAAAGGTAATTTTAACTTCCACCTTGTGGAACGCTTGCCGCCCCTCTCCCCCCGTGCTGGTCGGAGCGGCAGCGATCAACCATGAACCCCTTGATGCCGACATAACACATACTGTATATGCAGCCTCACTGAACTGGGCTGTTATTTTTACGTGCGGCCTCATGTATGCGTATCTGTCTTTGTGCTGAGAGCGCGATTAACGGAGACCAGGGTACCGCCGACATCCCAGGGTCCATCAACAGACCTCTTCCAATCCCCCCTACAGATAGCTAAAAAGATCACCGGAGTCATGACCATGCCATGTGATGTTGGCCCTGGGACTACGCAGGCACCATAAAAGGGGGAGATCACTCAGCCACCCCTCAAAGAACCTCTAGCAAACTCTGAAGGAACCTTAGGGTTTTCATGGAACCCTGGTTGAGAATGGCTGTCTGACCATGACACTTACACTATAGGGGGAAAAGTATGGGGTCACCATAATTCACCCAGATCAACATGAACTGGGAACTTGAAAGGGGGAGGTCCATCAGGCACAGCTCATCGAGCCCCTACCAACCTCAGGAGGAACCCTAGGGTTTCAGTGAACCCTGGTTGAGAATGGCTGCCTTACCATGACACCTACACTATAGGGGCAAAAGTATGGGGTCACCCCTATAAATCATGGCGTTCAGGTGTTTCCAGTGGAGGGTTCCTGCTAATGCTACAACATATACAATTTGTTTTTAGAGAATAAGTGACTCTACAGTCTTCTCAAAATTCACCCAAATCAGCATGAACTGGGGGAGGTCAATTAGCCAGAGCTCAAAAAACCTTGAACCCCTAGCAATCTCTGGAGGAATCCTACGGCTTCATTGAACCCTGGTTGAGAATGGCTGTCTTACCATCATACCTTCACTATGAGTGCAAAAGTATGGGGCCACGCCTCCAAATCCAAAGGTGTGTGTACAGGGCGTGACGGCTGTGCCTGGGACCCAAATAACCCCATGCCGTAAAAATTACTCCTACTGCCCGGGCCTGGGCCCACGACCCCCGTGGCCCTTGTAAACTGCGTTTTCTATGCTTCAGTTTGTCAATGAACAGGAAACCTCTCAGCACAGAGCATTTCTTATTTATTCACTGTCTAGTGCAGCTGAGGCTGCAGAGAAAGGGCCTGAGGAATCTCTGTCCTCAGTCCCTTTCTCTGTCTCAAAAGCAAGACAACAGGACTCATAAAAATTAATTAAAAATAAAATGCCCTACTGACACATCCACTACCCTACTGACACCTTCCACTGCCCCACTGACACCAACCTGTGCCCTACTGAAATTGTCCACTGCCCTACTGACACCGTCTATGTTATAATATATATAGATTTTTTTTTTTCACATTACGACATTTATGATCGGGGTCCCTTGAGGATTTTGGAGAGTTATGGATATGAAGTATAAAGTGGGTAACAATGTGTGAATTGCATTATTCTATCAGTACACAAAGTGAATATGAAAGAAATGTAACTGCAATGAGTAATAAAAGCGAGACAACAGGGGTCTTTTTAGACCCCTATTTCATCAAAGCCACCCCCCCACCCCCCCTGGGAATCTAATAAATTAATTAAAAATAAAATTGTAGAATATAAAAATGAAAATATATTAAATAATCCACTGTCCTACTGACATCAATGTCTTCCCTACTGACACATCCACTGCTCTACTGACACCGTCCACTGCCCTACTGACACATCCACTGCCCTACTGACACCATCCATGGCCCTGACACCTTCCTCTGCCCTACTGACACCGTCCACTGCCGTACTGACACCAACATTGTGCCCTACTGACACCGTCCTCTGCTCTACTGACACCGTCCTCTGCCCTACTGACCCTGTCCACTGCCCTACTGACGCCATCCATGTTATAATATAGTTCAGTCTATAGTAAGAAGTAGTGGTGCCGCTCCAGGCGTGTTGGTGTCTCAAATGAACGCTCACCCCACTCACAGCTTCAGGTGCAGGCTCTGCAATCGTATGGACAATCAAAGGAAGTAGCTGAACGGCTGCACTCCGAATACACACCTTTTATTCGTGGCAAAACAATGTTAAAAAAATCCAAAACTGTCACATCATGGTTGTAGTTGGTACAGAAGAAAAGGCTTTTGGGATTTTTTTAATATTGTTTTGCCACGAATAAAAGGTGTGTATTTGGAGTGCCGCCGTTCAGGTACTTCCTTCGATTGTCCATACGATTCCTTTGATTGTCCATATGATTGTAGACCCTTTTCTGTTCCAGCATGACTGCCCCCCCCCGTGTAGAAAGCCAGCTCCGTAAAGACATGGTGAGACCAGTTTGGTGTGGAGGAACTCCAGTGTCCTACACAGAGCCCTGACCTCAACCCTACTGAACACCTTTGGGATGAATTGAAATGCAGCCAGGTCTTTTTTTTTTGGTGCGCAACCTGACCTAACAAATTGGCACAACTTCCCATCACACTCCAAAATCTTGTGGGAAGTCTTCCCAGAAGAGTAGAGGATTTTATAGCCATGAAGGGGACCAACTCCATATTACATACAACCTGGTCTTGGAAAGGGACAATGCTATGCGCCCCGAGCCCACCCTTTTTTGAAGCCAATTAGGGCCTCTGGCTCTAATCACGTGCTTGGGCATGCAGGGCGTCCGGCGCATTGCCTGTAGAGTAGGGGCCGGTCGCATGGATTAGGGGGGTGCCCCTAAAGGACGGGCCGCCACTGGAGGAACGCGAGCGTCCTGTACAAAGCCCTGACCTCATCCCTACTGATACTTTGGGATAAATTGGAACACAAATTGCCAGCCAGGTCTATTGGGTTTTTTTTTTGGCACCCAACGTGAGGCCCAACATGTACAACAGGTCTTCTAATCCAACACCATGGTCACAAATTCCCACAGACACCCTTCAAAATATTGAGGAAAGCCTTTCCAGAAGAGTGGAGGCTGTTATAGCTCCAAAAGGATGGGGGGGGGGGGGGGGGGGGGGAGGATTGGCAGTGAACTAATAGCCATGGTTTAGGAATGGAATGTCCAACACACTCAAAGGTATGATAGGGAGGTATCTAGAAAACCAGTTTCCATAGACTTGCATGAGATGAGAATTATGGCAAATTGTGGCCACTGCTTACCAAAAAGCATGCCATGTAGATAAAATATTGCTACAGAATAGAATTAATATGGAATTACAAACTATAAATAGATACAAGATTTTGGAAACAAAAACACGCCAATAGGATTATTTATAGTAAGCTGATGACTTTCTCACACAGGCACCTATAGCATTATTCTATCACTTATCTCCCTTACCCCACACGATGACATCGGCGGAGGCTTCGTCAGCACCGCGGGAATTGGTGGCGGTGCAGGTGTAGGTTCCGATATCAGAAATGTGAGCCGGGCTGAGGAGAAGGCTTCCCGATTCCAACAAGGTAAACCGCGGCAGCTGAACTGACCCGCTGGCCAAGATCCTGTCACCTGCAGGGCAAGAAAGCATGAAAACTCAGCACATGGAAACAATGTATCTCCCATAGTGTTCCTCCAGAACCAGCTGGGGGGGGGGGCATCCGGTGTATTCTGGAATTTCTCTTTTTTATTTAGTTGTTTAAAAAAAAAAAATCACCTGCCCTAATATTATTAGGTGTCTGTGTGGTCTCTGGTTTGCGGGAGAGACCACACAGAACTGTAAAGCGGTATTAAATCCAAAACCAAAATTTTCATATATTGCAGCTTACCAATTATTAGATGCCGCGGCTGCATTTGTTTTCTTTTTTAGGCTTTTTTCCCCTCTTATTTCACCTGGTGATCTGGCCAGTAACACACCTCCTGTAATAGAGTGCCCCCACTTTGTCAATGCTGCTGTCCAAAGGTGCCCCCTGTGCTCCTTTATCCAGTCTGAGTGTGGGGGGGGTTAGATGAACTAGAAGATTTAGATACACTAACAAATTGAAGCCAAACTCCGGCTCACACTTTATAATCAGTTACAGTAACAGTTTTTTTTCTTTTTTGGGATAAAGATTTTACATCAATAAATAAAAACTGATCCTTGTAAGCACCCCTATCAGTGGTAAACGGTAAACGGATACATCTGGAAGAGAGCTTGTCCTTTTGAAAAACAGCAGACTTACTGGCTGGATCATCAGATGAAAATAAAAGAAAGAAAGGCTAAAAAAGAAAAACTAATGCAGCCATCACACCCAAGAAATAGTAAGCTTCAATATAATAAATGTTTGCTTTTGGGTTTAATACCTCTTCAAGGACTGCATGGCGAGGCATGTAAAAATACACGATTAGGAAGACACTAATCGAAATGCCATCGGTGAGACATTTTTGTTGATAATGGCCATACGGTTTCACAGTTAGGATATATAACTTAACTGTGAAACCATATTGATTTACATTTATTTTTGTGATTTTTAATTTTTTTTTATTGGGAATGATTTGGTTATATCAAACATATATTTGATATAACCAACTTATGCCCAATAAATAAAAAATAAAAAAAATCACAAAAATAAATGTAAATCAATATTTAATCCTCTTGGCTGCAGAGTTATCAGATCATTTATCCACTTTACTTCACATTTCTTTAGTATTAATTCCCTACCTCTACCTCTTATGTATTTGGGAATATGGTCTCTCTCTCTGTATATATATATATATATATATATATATATAAATATATATATATACATACATATATACACACAATTATATTATGTTTCCTATATAATTTGAGGAATATGTTTGAGAAGCATATTATGATATTGGGTGTTGATGTAACAGTACCAGTATAATATTTCTTCTGCATCTGCTCTATGACACATGAAAAATGTAAAAGTGGAATGTCAAAACTAGTGAGGAAATGTCAGGTTGGCTTATACAGATTTCAGATAACGAATGTAAAAATTTGTTGATGGATGAATAAAGGAGGATACATACAGTATATATCTATATCTATATATATATATATATATATATATATATATATATATATATATATATATATATATATATATAGATATATACACACACACGCCCCAAATGTCCTCCTTGTTGGTAAAAAGAATGTATAAAGGTAACAGCAGTTTATTATATATATATATATATATATATATATATATATATATATATATATATATATATATGATTAAAAAAGTAATAAAATATCAGTCTGTGTAAAAACTATCATAGATATGTATATACAAATATTGCATTTAAATTTTTTCTCTAATATATATTTATTACATTCAATTTTTTTTCACATATATATATATATATATATATATATATATATATATATATATATATATGTGTATGTAATTATGTATATAACATTTTAGTTAATATTGCATTTTATTTTTTTATTACTATTTCTATTCAAAATATGTTTTATTTTATATTTAATATAAAACATATTTTATTGGCATGGGCACCATTTTTTATTTCTTTTTCAAATATTTTATCTATCTATCTATCTATCTATCTATCTATCTATCTATCTATCTATATAGATACATAAAATATTTGAAAAAGAAATATAAAAATGAAAATGATTTTTTTTTTTTAAATATTGTATACATAATTATGATATTTTTTACACAATCAAATCTCTAGAAATTTCAACTGTTCAAATGAAAGCATAACATATGGGAACTCAATAAGGAACATTTTGACAGATTTTTCAAGAGAAGAAAAAAACGCCCCTATTAAAGCCCACAGTAGGAAATTTTGGGACCCTCAGCAGACATTCACCCCATGAATGGGAATCGTAGAGAACTGTCATCGGATCCAGATTTGAGGAAGTTCACTCCTCTCCGATCAGAACCTCTCCACCCTGCTGTCCCTCTAATGCCACCTATGAAGGGTTAATTTTTTTCTATTAAAATGGAAGACATAAAGATGTTCCAGTTGCCATGGCTTCCATTAAATAATCGCTTGCAGGTCATAAAACATATAGGTATGATAAAGTGGAATAACCCTTCCCCTCCCGGATTCCCCCAGGACCTTGGATTATCACAGAGATAATTCTAAGAATAACCTCAGAATCCCGACTCTTAAAGGGCACCTACAGCCAGACAGAGAATGATGTTCTGCAAGGGGTGAGGGAGGAGAAAGGTAAGTACTGACCACCCCCCCTCTTTAATTTATATGATGTGGCTATATTTTGGAAGGGTTCTTAGGTCATCTTGCTGCCTTTAAGATTAGTCCCTGCCCTGTTTGTTTAGGAAAGGCATTATGAATGCTGTAGGAGGTTAGGTTGTTGGGAGTTAGGTGCCCATGCCAATGGCAAGAACGAACACCAAGGATTAAACTGATGTGTGAAGTGTTGCAAACATATTCTCGTCTCCCCAGCTTCCCTTCTTGTTGCAATAACAGATGAACCCGTGATACCGAACACAGCCGAGCTGTTGCCAACATCGATCGGTTTTGGTTATTCACAAAGCCGCAGACCTCATTTACCAAACCGACTAAAAGAATAATTTCATCCTGTGCTGTGTGTAGCAGCCATGGCATAATGGAAATATGGAACTGGAAAAAGGGGCCATATAGGTGACCCTTGGGGTTGGTACTGAGGAGCTCCTACCACAAAGGTTTGGCACTCTAAATACCTCTCAATCTTCACCCCACTGGCCTGCTCGGTCCCTGGCTTGACACACAAGGCTGCTCTGCAAGCATCACCTCCGCTGGTTGGGTCCCTGGCTTGATACCCACTGAAGTTTCCCGATTCTTCTCCGTCCCCGGTTGGTGAAAATACTGCTCCGGTACTTGCTTCAGTTACTCACTGTGGTCCCTGGTAATAAGGTGGATGGTCCCTTAGTGCCGACAGCTTCCCCTCTACCTCCGACCACAACAAGTTCTCCGGCCGTCAGAACCAGTACTTCTGGTTGGACTGCAAGCCGTAATCCCAACCCTGCGCTGCTCTCTCTTGCTTCTGGATAGGCCCTCAGACAGCCTAGCAGCCAGATGTGCCCGGGATATTCCCAAACTCCGGCTTAGCAGCCCGGGCAATACAACACACGTCAACCCAGACAGCCGTCCAGGTGGCACAGAACATCGATCACCTGACTCCACCCAAATATATAGGCTCTCCCAGCAGGCCAAGGGATTTAAGAAAACCCCTGCCCATTGGCTGGAATACCCCATATACCCATAATCTGACCTTGCATTGCCCTCCTCATATCTAATGCCACCAGGTACCTGGCCACTTAGCGGCAAATAAGAGTAGTGCAGCAATTACAGACTTAGAGTGAAATCAATTGATCCTCAACAATTAGCCAATGTAGCTATACCTGGAAAGAAAAATTTAGGAGCAACCCTGCCTAAACACCAGGGTGCTACACACATGAGTAAAATAAGTATTTGATCCCTAAGCAAAACATGACTTCATACCTCCCAACATTTTGGGATGGGAATGAGGGACACCTATCAGCAAAAGTATGCAGGCATAGGACACACACCCTGCCACGCCCCCTTAAGGAAGAATTGTACAAAAAAACAAGATTGGTTAAACCCACAAGTGCTTTTTTTTACCACTACTATTCCTTTATATTGGCTTTTAGGAATGTACAAATGCAGCAATTTACAAATCAGATGAAAGATTTAGGGCTGGAAAACACTTTTTGAAAGAGAAGTAGTGCATTTTATACTCGACTCTATATATCAGACCAAAATGAGGGACAAATGAGGGGGAATGAGGGACAGATGAACATTGCTCCAAATCAGGGACAGTCCCTCGAAATCAGGGACAGTTGGGAGCTATGTGACTTAGTACTTGGTGGATAAACCCTTGTTGGCAAGCAGAGAGGTCAGACGTTTCTTGTAGTTGGTGGCCAGGTTTGCACACATCTCAGGAGGGATTTTGGTCCACTCTTCTTTACAGATCTTCTCTAAATCCTTAAGGTTTCTTGGCTGTCCCTTAGCAACTCAAAGTTTAAGCTCCCTCCATAAATTTTCTAAAGGATTAAAGTCTGGAGACTGGCTAGACCACTCCATGATCTTAATGTGCTTCTTCTTGAACCACTCCTTTGTTGCCTTGGCGGTATGTTTTGGGTCATTGTCATGCTGGAAGACCCATCCACGACCCATCTTCAGTGTTCTGGCTGAGGGAAGAAGGTTCTCATCCAAGATTTTACAATACATGGCCTCATCCATTGGCCCCTGAATGTGGCAAACCAGGTCTGTACCTCTAGCAGAGAAACCGCGCCAAAGCATAATGTTTCCATCTCCGTGCTTGACTGTAGGCATGATGTTCTTAGGGTCATAGTCTGAAATTTTTTTCCTCCAAACACGGCGAGTCAAGTTAATGTCAAATTTTGGTCTCATCTGACCACAGCACAATTCTTTTCTTAATCATTTAGATGTTCATTGGCAAACTTCAGAAGGACCTGTACATGTACCTTCTTGAGGAGGGGGGCCTCGGCGGCGCTGCAGGATTTCACTCCATGGCAGCGTATTGTGTTACCGATGGTTTGTTTGGTGACTGTGGTCCCAACTGCCTTGAGATCATTCACAAGCTCCTCCCATGTAGTTCTGGGTTGATCCCTCACTTTTCTCATGATCATCCTTAACCCATGAGGCAAAATCTTACATAGAGCTCCAGACCGAGGGCGATTGATGGTTATTTTGTATTTCTTCCATTTGCGAATAATTGCTCCAACAGTTGTCTCCTTCTCACCAAGCTTCTTGCTGATGGTCTTGTAGCCCATTCCAGCCTTGTGCAGGTCTACAATCTTGTCCCTGACGTCCTTTGACAGCTCTTTGGTCTTGCCCATGATAGATTTGAATAGAAGAAAGAGATTCTGTGGACAGGTGTCTTTTATACACATAACGAGTGGTCGTTAGGAGCACCTTCTTACATTGACAGGACCAGAGGCATAACCAGACAGGGCCCCGGTGCAAGAAAACCATGAAGGGGCCCCCTAACCCCCCCCCCCTTCCCACTAAGCCCTGGGCTTCCAGTTCTGGGAAGGTGTCCATGGACATCTTCCCAGATCCCTGCCTCCCGCGTGCCACCTTGGGTGCACATCCAGCACGCTCTGTGACACGGCTGATCACCGATCGCGTTAAAGAGCTAACCACAGCGGCCCTTTACCATGTGATCAGCTGATCACATTAATCAGACTTGCCAGTTATCGGCAGTCCTTTCTAACCACACTGTCTGTGTGAGGAAAGGAGAGCCATTAGTCAGCAAGACTGTCAGTACATTGTTTACACTGATAATCAGGGCACTGATTATCGGTGCAGCCCCATCCATCCTGCCTATCAGCGCCCATCAGTGCTGCCTATCAGTGCCCATTAGTGCAGTTAATCAGTGCTCATCAGTGCCACCTATCAGTGTTTATCAGGGCTCATCAATGCCACTTATCAGTGTCCATCAGTGCCTCCTATCAGTGCTCATCAATGCCGCCTATCAGTGCTCATCAATGCCATCAATTAATGGCCATCAGTGAGGTCTATCAGTGCCACATATCAGTGCTCATCAATGCCACCTATCAGTGCCCATCAGTGCCACTTATCAGTGCCCATCAATGCCCCCTATCAGTACCCATCAGCAGGACTCTGAGCTGACAGCATCTCTCTCATATGGCTCAGAGCCTGTACCGACAGGACAGGAGAGAGCCGATCTGCTCCTCCTCCTCCCGCCCCTCTCCTCCTGTGTGCACTGCGAAAAGCGTTAAGCTAAGCAGCTGAATGATCAAACTCAGCTGCTTGGATTCACAGTTCCCACAGTGCACACAGGAGGAGAGGGGCGGGAGGAGAAGGAGAAGATCGGCTCTCTCCTGTCCTGTCTGTGTGAGGTAGGAGGGAGTGGGAAATGTCATTGCAGGCTCTGAGCTGTACGAGAGATACGCTCTCAGCTCAGAGCCCTGCAGCAAGTAACCCCACTGGGGCCCCCCTCAGGGATGTCTAACTCTTAGGAGCAGCAGGTTGCTTGGTGTGCCGTGATGTCAAGGTGTGTTGAAGAGAGGGGCCTGGGAGCAGCAGAGGGAAGCTGGATCGGAGGGGCAACGGGGCGATAACATATAGAGGAAGCGATTCCTGACTCCTGCAGCCGTTGAATGCCTGCGGGAGGGAATGGAGGAGAAGCGGGCATTCAGCGGCTGCAGGAGGCGGGGATCGATTACGCTATATGCCGCCCCTCCTATTCAGCTGTACAGGGGGGCCTCATAGGCCCCCTTGGAGCGTGGGGCTGTATCGCAAGTGAGACCCTTGCAACCCCTGTAGCTACGCCCCCGGACAGGTCTAATCTGTGTACCACATGAGCACATACTGTAGCCAGTCTGTGGAAGCCAGAATTAATGGTTGGTTGGTAGGGGATCAAATACTTATTTTACTCAATGAACTGCATCTTAATTTATAACATTTGTATCGTGTTTTTTTCTGGGTTTTTGGTTGATATTCTGTCACTATCATTTAAAATAAACCTATGATAAAAAATAAAGAACCTTTATTTCTTTGTAAGGGGGCAAACTTACAAAATCTGCAGGGGATCAAATCATTATTTTCCCCCACTGTACACACAGATATAGATACACACACACACGCATACACATATATACAGTACATTATCATACATAAACATACATATACACACACACATAGAGTATATATAAAATGCACACACATATACACATACATGCACACACAGTCCTTTATACTGTTCATACAACAAGCCCCGCGCTCCTCCATAATCCCGCATTTGTCAGCCAGCTCTCTCTATATAAAGTGGTTGGTGCCAGTTTTTGGCGACGATGGGGCGCAGCTGCTGTTTGGGTGGCTGGGCTGTGCGGAGATGAGGCGCTCGGCGTATGATTTATATACAGTCTCACAACGGCGGCCCTCGCCTTATCATTCTCACGCAGGAGGAAGATGAGAGGCTTGCAGCGTGAAAAACACACACGCTGACTACGCCTGAGAAGATCTGCATGGCTCTGTACGGCTAGCGGAGATGGATGCGCCGCGTGTAAGCGCATCCCGATAAGGGAGGCAGGGATGGTTTGAAGGGATGCTGTCGGTTTTTCTTTAAAGGGGACCTGTCAGGATACAATATAACAATTGAGATCTCTCCGTGACAAGATTTTATTAGCGCTAATGCTTACATTTTTCAGGACAAGCTTTCGGGGTACAATGCCTTCTTCTTGGTCCGATCAGTACTGCTTGGGCCGAGAAGAAGTGGATACCCCCGAAAATGTAACTGTCAGTGCAAATAAAATAGTATCACTTTTTTTTTGCACCTGCATGAATAAATAGCCTACAATCACCGGAAACATAAAAGAGTCAGTGCTTTAGTCCCAGTGGCGGTGCATCCATAAGGGCGCACGGGCGCCGCTCCCTCTCTTCTGCAACCCCCTTTATGATCAATGGATAGATTCATGCATTGCATGAATCTATCTATGGCCGCCGCTGCCACCCCCTATTCTGGCGCCCGGCCTCTTTTCGGGCGGCGGGCGCCTGAATTACAGCGGTGGGGGGTGTTTTTGATGCACCTGATTAGAGCCATAGGCTCTAGTAGGCGTAAAAAAAAAGTGACCTGCGAGCGCCATGCTTGGCGCTCGCAGGTCACTCAGTGGTGTTAGAAAAGCGAATGAATATTCCCTTTCCTAACACTAAACCGCCTCTCTGCCAATCAGGTGCTCGGGTCTGTTACCTGTCACCCAATTGGCTGAAAGGACAGGCCCCGCTATTGGACGTCTATCAGGAGGAGAGGATGGGAGATAATCCTCTTGTATTTTATTGTATTATAACTGTATTGTCTCCCTTTTATATTGTAAAGTGCTGCGTAAACTGTTGGCGCTATATAAATCCTGTATAATAATAATAATAATAATAATAATAAGGATGGCAGGAGACACAGGAAGGACCCCGCTCGTCGCTGTCACCCGCTGCCCCACCAAGACAAGGTAAGTGCTGGACAGACGCATTTGGCAGCATTTGATGGGCACAGTGGTAGCATTTTATGGGCACACTGGCAGCGTTTGATGGGCACACTGGCAGCGTTTGATGGGCACACTGGCAGCGTTTGATGGGCACACTGGCAGCGTTTGGGCACAGTGGCAGCGTTTGATGGGCACACTGGCATTTGATGGGCACACTGGCTGCAATTGATGGGCACAGTGGCTGCAATTGATGGGCACAGTGGCTGCAATTGATGGGCACAGTGGCTGCAATTGATGGGCACAGTGGCTGCATTTGATGGGCACACTGGCAGCGTTTGATGGGCACACTGGCAGCGTTTGATGGGCACACTGGCAGCTTTTGATGGGCACACTGGCAGCTTTTGATGGGCACACTGGCAGCATTTGATGGGCACACTGGCAGCGTTTGATGGGCACACTGGCAGCGTTTGATGGGCACACTGGCAGCATTTGATGGGCACACTGGCAGCATTTGATGGGCACACTGGCAGCGTTTGGCACAGTGGCTGCGTTTGATGGGCACAGTGGCTGCAATTGATGATTTTTTTTCAAAAAATTTTTGCGCCCCCCCCTAAAAATTTTGAGCACCAGCCGCCACTGCTTTAGTCTCAAATAAGATCTTAAAGCTCAGTTTTTATCAATGCGGTCTGCTCCTCGGGAGATGAAGAACATGTAGTACTTTGTCCCATCTTCCTAGGTGCCCCTTCTCTCTTCATAGCCACCCCACAATGCAGCTAGCAAGGAGACGGATGCATTGACAGAGAGCAGTTTTCTTCATCTCCAAGAAGAGCTCCTCAGGAGGAATGCAGGGAAAGGGGTCCTTGTCAGCTAATAGGATCCAGGCAAGTGCATGAAAATGGAGAAAAGTTCCCGTCTGTCAAAGCATTCAGCACCTTGCTAGCTGCGTTGTTGGCAGGTCATGGAGGCTGGCCAGTGCTCTGCGCCCCGAGACCACCCTTTTTTTAAGCCTTTTAGAGCCTCTAGCTCTAATCACATGCTTCAAAAAAACCCCAAAACCCCCCCCCCCTTTGAATCCATGCGCCCGGCTCCTTGCATGTAGATTAGGGGGCCGGATGCATGGGTAGAGGGGGCGGGGCCCATGCGCCCCCTAATGGACAGGTGGCCACGGACGTCCTCCCGAGAACAGGCCGCGCTCCGGCGTGAACTGTCACTGGACACAGCAGATAACTGATCGCTATGTCGGCCCACTGCCAGTACCATGTGATCACTGTGACCAATCACAGCAGATTACATGACAGTTGTAAACAATGGATGGCTCCCCTTCTTGCCATTAATTGTATACAATTGTGTTGCTAGCTGTAATTGGTCACAGCGATCACATGATGCAGACAGGGCCAATCACAGCAGCCCATTTGTACCATGTGATTAGCTGTGGCCAATCACCGCTAATCACAACAATAGAAAGTGTCTACACACTGTCATTCAGTAAAAAAAATATTTGCTTATAGCAGTGAAATCCACTGCTATAAGCAAGCATAGTATGTAAAAAAAAAAAAAAAAAAAAAAGAAGAAAATCCTGATCAACTCCTCAGAGTGAGACAGTGTTACTATGGTAACACCATATTGCTCTGGTCACAGTATGCAAACAAATTGTAAAAAAAAAATAAAAAATAAAAAAATAAAATAAAATAAAAAAATATATAAAGTAATAAAAAAAAAATTGATTTATTTTATTTTTTTTAACATTTTGTTACCAGTCAGTGTCCCCGATCACCCCCGCCACACTAGTTAGATGATGAGACTGTGCTGCACTGGTGACAGTATGTAAATTTATTTTTAAAAAAATTTGAATAACTTTTTCTTCTTAATTTTCCAAAAAAACCCCAAACAGCTTAAAAAAAAACCTCACAATGCCTCTTACTAAATAATACCTCAGGACTATCTACTTTTCAAAAAGGTCATTTGGGGGATATTTGTACTGTCCTGGTGTTTTCGAGCCTCGAGAAATGAGATTGGCCATCGGTGTTAATTTTAGTCTTAGGACTAGAATGGCATTTAAGTTTTAATCCCATTTTAGTCTTCTGCAATTGTTTTAGTTTTAGTCGTATTCAGTCGACTAAATCTCCAGTACATTTTAGTCGACTAAAACCTCCAGTACATTTCAGTAATTGCAATTTAGTTTTAGTCCTAGTCTTTTGACTAAAATGGCTTTTAGTTTTAGTCGTATTTTAGTCATCTCAATTGTTTTAGTCGTATTTTAGTCGACTAAAATAGTATTCCTTTAGTCGACTAAAATGTTTTTGTCGACTAAATTAACACTGATTGGCCGTCAGTACATTAGAATTGATCGATTTTTTAAAAGATATACAGCCGTGGCCGAAATTGTTGACACCCCAGAAACAGTCCCAAGGTTGCAAGTCCATCTCCAGAGATCTAGATTTGCCTTTGTCCACAGTGCGCAACATTATCAAGAAGTTTGCAACCCATGGCACTGTAGCTAATCTCTCTCTGGGCGTGGACGGAAGAGAAAAATTGATGAAAGGTTGCAACGCAGGATAGTCCGGATGGTGGATAAGCAGGACCAAACAAGTTCCAAAGAAATTTAAGATGTCCTGCAGGCTCAGGAAGCATCAGTGTCAGCGCGAACTATCCGTCGACATTTAACCCCTTCCCGCCGAGCGTACGCAAATGTGCGTACTCGGCTTTCCGGGGTTATCCCGGGATGATGCCCGCAGCTGCAGGCATCATCCCGGTACCGTTGTTTAGAGCCGGCGATCGGCTATGCGAGTATAACAACCGATGCGGCTAAAATCCGCTCGGCTGTTATACCGGAGCAGCGGGAGGGGACGTTCCCCCCCCTCCCACCGCCTCCCGCCTCTCTTACCAGGCCCCACCGGTTGATCGGGAGGCCTGGTGACCAATCGGCTGCCTCCGGTGGCTGGGGGCGGGCTGGAACTAAGCCGTGGGCGGCTTCGTTCCAGCCTCCTAATTGTAAACGCGGAAGCGACGTCATGACATCACTTCCCGTTTATTCGGCTGCCAGTGGCGCCGGTTTTAAAAAAATACACTGTATTCAGAATTGTTGTTTTCGGCGATCTGAATACTTTGAAGTGCAAAAGGGGGATCGGGGGTCTTTTAGAGTAAAGAGATAAAGAGTACCTGTCACCACCTATTACTGTCACAACGGATGTTTACATTCCTTGTGACAGCAATAAAAGTCATCAAAATTTTTTTTTTTTTAAACACACTTTATAAATATATAATTAAATAAAATAAATAAGAAAAAAAAATTTAAAGCGCCCCCGTCCCCGCGAGCTCTTGCAGCAAAGAAAACTTATACGGAAGTCGCGCCCGCATATGTAATCGATGTTCAAACCACACATGTGAGGTATCGCCGCGATCGTCAGAGCGAGAGCAATAATTCTAGCACCAGACCTCCTCTGTAACTCTAACCTGCTAACCGTAAAAAAAAAATTTAAAGCGTCGCCTATGGAAATTCTTAGGTACCGCCGTAGTTTGTCGCCATTCCACGAGTGCGTGCAATTATAAAGCGTGACATGTTTGGTATCTATTTACTCGGCGTAACATCATCTTTTACATTATATGAAAAAATTGGGGTAACTTTACTGTTTGGATTTTTTAAAATTCATAAAAGTGTCCCTTTTCCCAAAAATTTGCGTTTAAAACACCGCTGCACAAATACCGTGTGATATAAAATATTGCAACAATCTCCATTTTATTCTCTAGATTCTCTGCTAAAATATATATATATATAATGTTTGGGGGTTCTAAGTAATTTTCTAGCAAAAAATACAGATTTTAACTTGTAAACACCAAATTTCAAAAATAGGCTTAGTCATGAAAGGGTTAAATGAAATGAAACGCTATGGCAGGAGGACCCAGGAGGACCCCACTGCTGACACAGAGACATAAAAAAGCAAGACTACAGTTTGCCAAAATGTACTTGAGTAAGCCAAAATCCTTCTGGGAAAACGTCTTGTGGACAGATGAGACCAAGACAGAGCTTTTTTGGTAAAGCACATCATTCTACGGTTTACCGAAAACGGAATGAGGCCTACAAAGAGAAGAACACAGGACCTACAGTGAAATATGTTGGAGGTTCAATGATGTTTTGGGGTTGTTTCGCTGCCTCTGGCACTGAGTGCCTTGGATGTTTACATTGACAGATCCCCCGTCCTGGCTCTCTGTGGAGCGATCGTTGGTGGCCGGCGGACATCGTGGTCGCTGGCCACGTGCATCGGCTCCCCCCCTCCCGCCGCGCGCCTCCTAAAGCTCTTAAAAAGGGCAGACGTACAGCTTACGTGATTTGAGGGAATGAGCCGACCTGCTGCGGTATAATGACGGCGGCTGGTTGGTAGGTGGTTAAATACCACCAAAAGAAAGCTCTATTTGTGTAAAAATAAATGATAAAAATGTTATATGTGTACAGTGTTGCATGACTGAGTAATTGTCATTCAAAGTGCGACAGCGCTGAAAGCTGAAAATTGGCCTGGGCAAGAAGGGGGTGAAAGTGCCCGGTATTGAAGGGGTTAAAGTGGAGTTCCACCCACTTTTGCAACTCTACAGCATCCCTCACTAAACTGTGCACTGTAAACAAATTGGATATTTTTTTATATTTTTTTTCTCAGCACCTACTGTATATCTGCTGCATTCATTTTTCACTTCCTCCTCCCTGGCCGCGGCCCATCACATCATTTCCTGTTTGCAATGCCTTCTGGGAAGGGGCGGCAACTTCCTCTGAAACTGCCGTTGCTATGGAAACCTGACCTGAAACCTATTACACTGCTTGTGCTACACTGAGCATGTGCGAGATCTGCAAGGATGAGATCCAGGAAGAAATACAGTCTGGCTTCAGATGCCCACACTTAAGATGGCCACGGCCTGCTGTAAGTTTATAAAATAACAAACTACTGCTATAAACTCACAAAACAGACCTTAGTTTACAGACTAACTTTACTAGAATACATTAAGCTTGTGTATTATAGGGGTATTTTTTATTTAAAAAGTATAATTTCGTCCGGAACACCACTTTAAGGGTCAGTCCACCCAAAAGTCAAATGTCAGATTTAGATGGAGTCGGGGGGGGGGGGGGTGTGCCATCTGCCAGCTGGGCCTGAGGAAGGGCGTTAAGCAGGCAATATGTGCCATCACAGTTTCACAGGCTACCCATCTGAACCTCTTACCTTTCTGCCAAGTGATAGCGGGTCGCGGGGCCCCTGAGGTTTCACACTGCAGTACCAGAGCTGTGCCGTCTATCACCGTGCTGTCTAAGGGTCCCTTGGTGATGTTAGGAGCAATGCCTGCAATAAAGACACATAAATATGCTCAGTTTTCAAAAAAGATCTTAAAGCAGAAGTTTAATCAGTTTATATTTTTGCCTGACTCATTTCATCCCTCCACATTAAACATTCCTGGTTTCTTTACATACCATCATGTAGGGGCAAGCAGACTCCATTAAACTTCACAGCACCCTGACCTGAGCGGCATATGAAAGAACACATTCCCTTGATCCCTTTAGACATGCATGGTCCTCTCTGCTGACCACTAGGTGCTGCAGATTTTTAGCTGCGCTATCTGCTAATCAATGGAGTGTGATCAAGAAACGAATCAGCAGATTGCACAGCTAAAGTCTGAGGCACATTGCAATCTTAGTGTGCCGCTCAGGCCCTGTTAAAGCGGGGTGCTTATAGATCAGAGATATGCAATTAGCGGACCTCCAGCTGTTGCAAAACTACAAGTCCCATCATGGCCTCTGCCTCTGGGTGTCATGCTTGTGGCTGTCAAGAGTCTTGCTATGCCTCATGGGACTTGTAGTTCTGCAACAGCTGGAGGTCCGCTAATTGCATATCCCTGGTATAGATCCTTGAGCATTCGCCCCTGAGGGTGCTGGCGCGGGAGGGAGGTTGTCTCAGCTCCTGCTACGACTTGTACAAGAGAATAGGATCCCTGTAGCCTCACATCCGAGTAGTCCCTAGAATCAGTGTGAAAGTGGCAACCTCATCTGGGACTCCCAGCCAGGCCACGCCCCCCCCATGCATTTCACTCTGCCCCTCAGAGCTTAGTCATGGGGAGCGAAACGTGTTGGAGGCAGTGCCTGGCTGGAGTCCAGGCTGAGGTTGCCACTTTCACGCTGATTCTAGGGACTACTCGGATGTGTGGCTACAGGGATCCTATCCTTCTGTAAATTCGCAGACACCCAGTGGTCAGCGGGGAGAAGCATGCACGTCTAAAGGGATCCGGGAGATGTGTTCTTTCATATAACACTCAAGGGAGGGGCTGTTAAAGTTTACAGGAGCCTACTGGCCCCTAACCACCAAACTCAGAGCAAAGACCATCAATACTGACAGAGGGATGATGTCTAGGTCTCAAAAGATTTGGTTGAAAATTTTTAACTGCAAGGTTTTTTTTTGGGGGGGGGATTGGGGTAAAAAGGGAAGATATATTCCATTTATTTTTTTTAGACTCACATAGCAAAGAATCGTCAAATGAAAAAGAGGAGGCTCATATCATTCTCTCTTGAGGTTCTGCCCCCCCCAGGCAGAGGCCTAGTTGGTCTCTAAAAGACTGGAGTAATACCACCCCACACCAGGCCAATTGTGCCATTTCTCCCTCAAGTTAGTCTAATGGCTGACCATGTGACCATAAAAAGATTAGGCATGGTAGTTGCACAAGGCGAGTTATGTTGACTACACAGTTATACGCCCCCCCCGGCCTCCCTACAATCCCAAGCTTTTACATGAGTACTTACTGGTGACGGCCAGGTAAGTGGAGCTCTGGACCTCCCCCGCACTGTTGCGAGCGAAGCACTGGAACATTCCGGCGTCCTCAGGCATCAGCCCGCTGATCCGAAGACTTCCCCCGCTTACTATGCGAAACCTGGTGTCCCGGCGGACATCAATGAGAGCGGCGTCCTTGTACCAGGAGATCGAGGGCTGAGGTACACCTAAAAACAGTCATAGCAAAAGAAAACTCATTGAAAATGGTTCAAAAGGTCAGCTCCACCCTACAAGGACTATTCAGTCTTGGGTAAGGTGGGGCAGAACTTCACTCTCTGTTGGGAGTCAAAACAACAGTGCTTAGATTTTTACACGCACTATGCAGACATGGTCCACTGTTGTCACCATCAAAAGTCCCTCTTCTGGTAATATCTCCCCTCACCTCCCTACGTGACTTTGTATTTAGCAGCCAGAGGGGAACGACAGCTCTCAGTCAGCTGATGCCACATCCAAGATGGCGGCACCCAGCAACAGTTTCGGCCCTTTGGGATGTCTACACAAGGGAGGTCAATAAACAAGCAAACAAATACAATGAATTCCAATATTATCTTATGGGAAGATTGTTGTTGAAGTGAATTGCCTGGAGACATGTTCTCTTCAAGATAAAATTGCGGGCAACACAGCAAAGATCTCCCAAATGAGCTACTCTGCCTTCCGACAGCAGCCAATCAAGGATATCCCAATAATCTGCTGCCACAACCAATACAGACAGTTCTTATTTCAGGCACTCCTGACCGTGACATCCTGGGCAAGCACACAGTACTTAGAATTCTCATGAAGGAGACGTATACGAGTCAGGAAGAATTAAGAAGGAAAGAAAAGCCAGAGGACACTAAAAATCCACACAGTATCTAACAAGTAGCGTCTCCTGGGTACTTAACATAACACGGCATATTAAATCATCTCTCCAATCCCTTCCGTACTACAGTCATTTATTTTTCCTAATGCTTGAGGGGCTGCGGTGCCCTTTTCTAGTAGTAATTATACGTACACCACCAGCCTAATTGTGCTACTCCTGATTATTACTGACAATGAACATATATTACCAGCAGAAGAGTTTCAGCAGAGAATAAAAAATGCAAAAAGCACGGGGGCCTCATGAATAGTATCTTAAAGGGTAAGTCCGCCTAAAGTTGACATTTAAGCTATAGGCGGAATCCGGTGGGTTGAGTAACTAAGCGGATTCTTATATACTATATGGTAAAAAGTTGGTGGACACCTGACCAGCACAACTACCTATATGGCCAAATGATGGAGCTCAGGTGTCTCCAGTGAAGGATCCTGGTAATACTCCATCATACAAAGACATTGTAGACCATGGTGCTTTTCCATCCTTGTGTTAAGAGTTTGTTGAAGAACCTTTTCTGTTCCACCATGACTGTGCCTCTGTGTACAAAGCCATAAAGACATGGTTTGCCATAAAGACATGGCAGACCATGCCATAAAGACAACCCCATAAAGACATGGTTTGTTCATGGTTTGCCATAAGGACATGGTTTGTCCAACTTGGGGTGGAGGAACTCAAGTGTCCTGCACAGAGCCCTGACCTCAACCCTACTTTTGAAAGACCTTTGGATGAGGTCTTCTCATCCAACATCAGTACCTGCCCTTAACTCTACGGAACACCTTGGGGATCTCATCCCTAAGGTGTGCAGTAGGTTTGAGGTCATGGAGGAACTTGAGTGTCCTGCACAGAGCCCTGAATTCAACCGTACTGAACACCTTTGGGTTGAATTAAAACACTGATTGTGAACCACATCTTCTCATTCAACATCAGTCCTGTCATTGCTGGTTCATAATTAAAAAAAACTCTACCAATAATGGTAAAAGGGTCACCCCACTTCAAACAGATACACTGTATGGCCCAAAGAATTTGGACATTCCTCCAAATGACTGAGTCTAAGTGTCTCCAAGTGAAGGGTATTGTTACTACTCCATCATACAAAGATATTGTAGACAATTGTGCTCTTCCAATCTTGTGGTAACAGTTTGGTGAAGACCCTTTTCTGTTCCAGCATGACGGTGCCCCTGTGTACAAAGCCAGCTCCATAAAAGACATGATATGACTAGTTTGGTGTGAAGGAAATTAGGTGTTCATCAAGCCCTGACCTCAACCCTACTGAACACCTTTGGGATGAGTTGTAATGCCAATTGTGAGCCAAGTCTTTTTTTTTGGTGCCCGATGTGAGGCCGGATGTGTGAGCCAGGTCTTCTCATTTAACATTAGTCCTATCCATGCAGGCTCATGGCTAAAAAACTACTATTATTGTAACTCTGCATGTAAAGCACACATCGAAAAATCCAAGTAAGTATCCCACTCCAAACATTATACAACCACTACATATGTGGACACCACTCCAGTGATCAGGTGTCTCCAGTGAAGGGAAGTAAGTACTACATCATACACAGACATTGTAGACAATCGTTCTCTTCTGTCCTGGTAGCAATTTGTTGACAACTCACACAAAACAAACGGTAGCAAAATGCAAAGACAAGAGAAGATACATTGATCACACCAATGCACCACACTGTAAAAGTTTTGCATGCTGCATTTTGGGGGGCGTTGACTTATGCTGTGCCCTCAAATGAAACAAGAAACCTTAATGCAATGCGCATCAACGCATGTCAAAGTGCAGCAACGCATGTCGTAAGCCCAGCCGGAAGCAAAAAGTAATTCATTTAAGGACAACAGTTTGCTATTGGTGTATCTGGTGCTCACCTTTAGCTAGGCATGGAATGTCCACGACTTTCTCCATCTCCGCTGTCAAGTGCCTGTCGGGCTCTTTCACAAACTGTGGTGGCTCTGAAACACAAGAAGGAATTAGCAGAATTAAACAACCTGATTTATCCAAGCTGTACAAAGTGAAATTCCATGCAGTAACCCAACGGCAACTGGATGGGAAAAGTCACCAGTCTACAGCAGAGGTCTCACAACTTTCTAAGCAAACGGCCAGTTTAGGGGGGCAGTGACCAGTGGGAGCAGAAAATGCCCCAGCATCAGTGGGCATAACAATGGCCCATCATTGGTTTGAATGGAAGGAACAGCGCTCCATTCTTGGTATAAATGGGAAGAATAGTGCCCCATTGATGGTGTTGGTGGGAGTAGTAGTTCTCCATCATTGGTGTCAGCTGGTGGAATAGTGCCCCAAGGGCCAAATAAAGGCAAGACAAAGGTCACCTCTGCCCTCCGGGCCACAGTTTGGAGACCACTGGTCTACAGTAATCAAAGTATTTTTGCGTGCCAGTTCTGGATAACATCTCTCCCCATTAGCCTCTATCTAAAGGGTTGGTCCCCAAAAAATGTATATTTTAGTTAAGGTGGTGCCTACTAAGCTGTGTCAGCATCTGGCCTTATATAGGTCTTGGATAGTAAAACAACAGGATCAGCCGACCATAATCCCCAATTCTCTTCCCATCCACCTGGAGTTTGGGTTGTTCTTGTCCACTTTTGTGTGTCCCAGCTTCTTCCTGTTACATTCTCCATACTATAAAATAAATAAAGTTCAGCAGGGGTTTCATATAAATGATACTTCCTATGTGCTAATATTCTGTTTTTATCTATTGATTACCCAACGAATGAAGTGCGCATTGGACCACAAGATAACAAAGTGAAATCCCAAATCCAGATAGCATTGTTAGGGGTTAGAACCTTTGTGGGATATTTATTGCTGTCTGTGCTGCCACGCGTTAGAATTCTCCTCAATTCCTACATTCCATTATAGCGGGAGCCAGATATTCTTGTTCAACATCAGCACCTGACCTCACAGCATGAGCCAGGTCTTCTCACCCAACATCAGCACCTGGTGCCAGGTTTTCTTGACCAACATCAGTAGCTCAATTCACAGCAAAAGCCAGGTCTTCTTGCCCAGCATTAGTACTTTACCTCACAGCAGAAGCCAGGTCTTCTTGCCCAGCATTAGTACTTAACCCCACAGCAGGAGCCAGGTCTTCTTGTCCAACATCACCGCCTTATCTTGCAACTGGGGCCAGGTCTTCTTGACCAACAGAAGTACCTAACCTCACATTTAAAGCCAGGTCTTCTTGTCCAGCATTAGTACTTTATCGCACAGCAGGATTCAGGTCTTCTCACCCAACATCAGCACCAGCACCTGCCACCTGAGCTCACAGCAGGAGCCAGATCTTCTTATCCAACACCAGCAACTGACCTCACAGCAGGGGCCAGGTCTTCTCATTCAACATCAGCATCTTATCTCACGGCAGGAGCCAGGTCTTCTTATCCAACATCAGCACCTCAACTCACAGCAAAAGCCAGGTGTTCTTGACTGGCATTGGTCCTTTACCTCACAGCTGGAGCCAGGTCTACTCATCCAACATCCGTACCTCACACCTTACTGCAGGAGCTAATTCTTCTCATCCAATGCCAGTACCTGACTTCATAGCAGGAAACATTGACTATATGTTTAGTTTGGAGTTCCGCCACCCATCCCACCCATACATTCCATTATTAGAGTGAATTATGGCCCAAGAAGATTACCATTGGCACCATTCTTAAAATTAAATGGGGGAGGGGTTTGGGGGATTTGCCAAAACTGAAGCAGACAAAATCTGAAGCAGCTGTGCATGGCAACTATTTAGCTTCCATCTTCAGCTTGTTGAGTTAAGCTGTGGAACTAAAGCTAGAAGCTGATTGGTTGCCATGTACAACTACTCCAAATTCTGGTTGCTCCTCTTTTGATTAATCACCCTATTAGGTATACAATTTTAATACCTTTCTGGGTATTTATTGCTATCTGTGCTCCCACGCTGGTGAGGACTCCCCTCATTTCCTGTCCTGGTGTCCCAGGGTGTCAACAAGACAGGACATGGGGAGAAATCACAACAATAAGATTGATAGCAAATTAAACAAAGAATACAACCCTTTATTGGTTATCCAAAACTTAAAACGCAAAAATGTACTAAGTTGGGCTTTAAAGGCAATCTGCAACAAAGTAAAATACCCATTTCAGATATCTCATATAGAAGCTACCAGTCCATGAGATATGGGGAGGTGTCTCCCAGTCATACAGAATATGTTCACCTTAATGGCCGTGGAGGTACGCTACTGTCCCTATGGCACAGTATGGCAATGCACATGATATGTGTTGGTAATGCACCCCATATACTAAGGTCTCGTTCATGTGTGTGGGACGTGGGGCATTAAAAACAGGCAGTTGGGCTGTGGTTTTAATGCCCCCCCCCCCCATCCAATTGCTAAGCTGCAAGTTAACATGGCCAGGAGCCTACTTAGTACATATTGCCTTGGTTGTGGCTTTGTGAACTTTTTACAAGCCGTCATCTCTGATGTTGACCACCACCAAATGTGACCCATTCAAGTTAATAGGACAACACCGCAACTGTGCTGAAACCACGCTTATTTTGGCCAGGGTAGTGGATTGACATGTTCCCAAAAAAGGTTCAGGTGCGATTTTTAACAGCCCATTCAAAACGTTACCACAGTGCACAAATTTGAACCCGCCCTAAGTTGGGAAAACAGCTGCCTTCACCGCAGGCTTTTGAGATGGGTATTTGTCGTTTGACAGATTCAATTTAAATGGGATCCATTTAGATTTCCTTTTCTAAAAAAAAATAAAAAAAAAATCATTGTCTTCTAACTCTGCAGGCCACTGGGATTTGCTAATTAGGGATATATATCCGTTACAGAGCCGTAATCAATTAGAAACCGCCAGAAAGCTCGGCGTGTCATTGAGATTAGCGCACACTGTCCGCCGATAGATAATTGGATTGGACAGAGTATTCCCCTGGTGGATTCTTCATGACGAACAGGAAACACTCTAGTCAGTTAGTTTATGGCAGCGCACCTGCTTAATAACTTCTCTCTGAAATATGTGTGCCATAAAGGGCACCTGTCACGTAACAGTGAAAAAAGAAAAAAGCCTAGGCCACACTGTTGCTTCCTTCAAAAGGCACACCATAGCAAAATTACATCATCATAAACTGCCTGATATGAAAAAGTAGCAGTAATCACGGATTAATATGCAAGCGTCTTTCACACTTGTGTATCCTATAATGCATGTGTTACTGTGCTCCAAGGCATGTTGTGTTAAGGTGGTGCATTCATGTTAAATGGGCTGTCAACACATCTAAACGCACAAAACAAACAGTCCTGTTACATCTTCAGCGATGCAGTAGACTACAACACACGGCATGTAGACACCTTTGGAATGAATCGGAATGCTGACTGAGAGCCAAGCCTTCTCTTTCAACATTAGTTCCTGACCTCACAGCAGGAGCCAGGTCTTCTCGTCCAACAGCAGCACCTGACTTCAAAGAGCGAGCCAGGACTTCTTGTCCAACCTGAGTACCATACCTCAAGGCAGGAGCCAGGTCTTCTAATCAATCAGTACCTGCCTCTGTAGCATGGGCCAGATTCTCTCGTCCAACATTAGCACATGACCTTACAGCAGGAGCAAGGTCTTCTTGTCCAACCTAAGTACCTCACCTCAAAGCAGAATCCAGGTATTCTTGTTCAAAAATCAGCACCTGAACTCACAGCAGAAGCCAAGTCGTCTAATCAATCAGTACTTGACCTTACAGCAGCAGCCAAGCCTTTTAAATCCAGTATTAGCATTTTATGACGCAGCAGGAGCCAGGTCTTCTTGTCCAACAGCAGAACCTGACCTCACAGAAAGAGTAAGGACTTCTTGCCCAATTTGAGTACCTTACTTCAAGGCAGGAGCCAGGTCTTCCAATCAATCAGTACCTGACCCCACAGCATAGACCAGATCTTTTTGTCCAACATCAGGACACGACCTAACAGCAGGAGCCAGGTCTTCTTGTCCAACCTCAACTCAAAGCAGAAGCCAGGTATACGGGTTCAAAATCAGCACCTGAACTTAAAGCAGAAGCCAAATTTTCTAATGTGAGTATCTGACCCTACAGCAGGAGCCAGGTCTTCTCATCCAACTTAAAAACCTTACCTCAAAGCAGAAGACAAGCATTCTTGCTGAACATCAGCACTTGAACTCACAGCAGGAGCTAAGTTCAAATCGATCAGTACTTGGCTTTACATCAGGATCTCTGTCTTCTCGCCCAACATCCGCACATGACCTCGCAATAACAGGAGCCAGGTCTTCTCATCTAGTTTAAATACCTTAACGCAAAGCAGAAGCCAACTATACTTGTTTAACATCAGCAGCTGACCTCAAAGCAGCAGCCAGGTCTTCTAACTCAACATTAGTACCTTACCTCACAGAAGGAACAAGGCCTCCCCCCCCCCCCCAACATCAGCGCCTTAACATGCAACTGGAGCCAGGTCTTGGTGTCCAACATCAGCACATGACATTACAGCAGGAGCCAGGTCTTCCTGCCCAACTTAAATACCTTACCCCAAAGCAGGAGCCTGGTATTCTTGTTAAACATTAGCCCCTGAACTCACAGCAGGAACTAGGACTTTTCACCCAACATCAGCACCTTACCATGCAACGAACGCCAGGTCTTCATCTACATCAGTACCTCACCTCACAGCAAAAGCCCAGGCCTTTTTGTCCAGTATTACTATTTTACATTGCAACAGGAGCCAGGTCTTCTTGTCCAACATCAATACTCCACCTCCCAGCAGGAGCCAGGTTTATTCGCTAAAAAATAAGCACCTGACCTCGCAACAGGAGCCAGGTCTTTCTGACCAATATCAGTACCTCACCTCACAGCAGGGGCCAGGCCTTCTCATTAACCATTAGCACCTTATTTTGCAACAGGAGCCAGGTCTTCCCAGCTTAAGTAACTCACAGCAAGGGCCAACATCACTACTTCACCTTGCTGCAGGAGCAAATTCTTCTCATTCAATGCCAGTATCTGACCTCACAGCAGAAGACCTTGACTTAATTTTTCTTTTTTGAGTTCTGCCACCCATCCCAGTACCCCCCTTAACCATTGGGGTGACTTTCTTTTGATAGCTATATACGAAGTGCTATAGTTGCTAAGTAAAATAATATTCAAGACTGATTTATTTCCAACAAACAGATGAATTCCCATCCAGAAATCCCATTCAAGCTCTTACCAAGGACAGTTAGGTAGGCTCCAGCTGTGACGGGAGGTACACTGCTGCTGCGTAATGTCACCTCGCAAGAGTAATAGCCGGCATCACTCAGGGTGGGGTTCAGGATGGTAAGACGGCGCCCAAACTCGCTCACACCACTGGAGACAAGAGATCCATCCTTCTTCCATATTATATTCAACTTGGCAAGGGGTCTGAAGTGAGAGAAAAGAATTTGTTGATCATCAACCAATGCCAAAATATGGGAGAACTTTTTTAATGTTTTGAAACAATATGATATGATCCAGAATTACAATTTAGGTCTCTCACACCTTCCTGAACTTCATAGTATTATCAGCTTCCAGCCCATTGGAGCTGGGCATTGAGCTCTGCACCTTCTTCAACTGCTGCAGATCAAAAGTTGATAGTGAGTACATATTGATGGACTGCAGGTTGATCTAAATCAGGGGTCTCCAAAGTTTCTCAAAATTTAGGGAGGCCAGACTGTGGCCAGTGGGAGTAAATTATGCCCCATCTTTGGTATCAGTAGGAGGAATTATACCCCATTGTTAGTGTCAGTGGAAGGAATAGTGCCCCATCATTGGTGTCAATGGGAGGAATGGTGCCCCATCATTGGTGTCAGTGGAAGGAATAGTGCCCCATCATCAGTGTCAGTGGGAGGAATAGTGCCCCATTGTTGATTGTAGTAGGAAGAATAATGCCCCATCCATGGTGCCAGTGGGACGAATAGTGCCCCATTGTTGGTCTCGGTGGGAGGAATAGTGCCCCATTGTTGGTATTAGTGGGAGGAATAGTACCCAACCATTGGTGTCGGTGGGAGGAATAGTGCCCCATCATTGGTGTCAGTGGAAAGAATAATTCCCCATCATTGGTGTCAGTGGGAGGAATGGTGTCCCATCATTGGTGTCAGTGGGAGGAATAGTGTCCAATCATTGGTGTCAGTGTGAGTAATAATGTCCAATCATTGGTGTCAGTGGGAGGAATAGTGTCCCATTGTTGATATCAGTGGGAAGAATAATTCCCCATTATTGGTGTCAGTGGGAGGAATAGTGCCCCATCATTGGTGTCAGTGTGAGTAATAATGTCCCATCATTGGTGTCAGTGGGAGGAATAGTGTCCCATTGTTGATATCAGTGGGAAGAATAATTCCCCATTATTGGCGTCAATGGGCAAAATAGTACCCCATTGTTGGTCTCAGTGGGAGGACTAGTGCCCCATCGTTGGTGTCAGTGGCAGGAATAATGCCTCAAGTGCCGGATAAAGACAAACAAACAAAGGACAGCATCTGGCCCCCTGGCCACAGTTTGGAGACCACTGATTTAAATAAATTATCTGCACTCTGACATGTGGATAAAACTTGATAAAGGAAGGAAAATACTTTGGATGATTGTCTATACTGACCTGGCATTGGCCACACACTCCATCATCACCTCAGAGGTCCCAGACACAACACTTGTGTTCTGAGGTGCAATGACAATAACAGGAGCAATCGGGTCTGCAGGTCCACCAACATCTGCTGAGACATAACGAAATACAAAGAGACACAAATATGAACTCTAACAATAGACACAATAAGAAGCAGCCAATTTGTATATTAAAAATATGAACTGAGAACCACAGATATCACTAAATTATGAGACACATAAGGGAACCAATCATGTACTCGTAGCAAACAAATTGGAACCAGTTAACCCAAGTCATTTTGGATGGCGTGGGGAAAGGATAGAAACCCCTTGCCAGTTTTTGGCAACCCATGTCCAAATGGGGAGATTTCCCTTCACTTTCTGTTGTTTAGATACAACTGGAATCGCAAGGAAATTTCACCAAATTTAGGCAATTGTCACCATAACAAGTGCCCCCATTGGAAGATTCTCCCTCTGTTCCTGTTCTGATGGCAGATTTAAAATGGATCTCCCCATAATTTTCAGCCCAAGTAATTGGGGTCAACAAGACAATTTGAGGTTGAATCTCTCTAACGAGGACAAAGGGTGCAATAAAAACATAACAACTCCTCTCCTCTCTATTAAAAACAATCAATAATAGCAGCTCTTTGGCTAAGGTCAAGTGTAGAATTCATTCTTATCCAAGTCCAGCAGGGGAGCTCCACCATCATTCTGGCTGGGATGGCTGTATAGTTTCCCTGCTGGCATAATGGGGGTCCTGAGGGATCTCCTCGATGGAAAGGAATCTGAGTTAGGTGCCCACTGAGTAAGGTAGGGGGTCAGTAGTGCTTTTCTAGTGTGGAGGATTCTGAAGGGCCCAGTCCCTCCTGATTCAAAAGGGTGCTTGTCTTGTCTGGCCAGGGAGGCAAAGAGCCTGCAGTGCTAAGTGCCCCCTGGTGTTGCCCCTGGCGTGCTCCTAGTATCACTATGAATTTGGGACCCCGCTGTGACCCCACTAGGCCACAAAACCATGCCTGCAGGGCCTAGCCACTTTTATTTTCGTCACTTCCAATTATGTGCGTTTTCACTCAGAAATGTAGGGCGTGGGTCTTCGGGTCTACCCCAGGGTTTAGGAGGAGGATGTGTGGCCCATAGGCTCCTTCCTCCCCTGCCTTGGAGGGGGGGGGTCTCTTTTTGGTAAAGCCCCCCCTGTAGTCACTCATTGTTCAGCTGATGATCATGAGGAAAGGGATCCGCTGGGCCTTTTGGCTAGGTGGACCAGAGTGTGCCCCTGTCAGGAGTCTTGCACCCCTGGGAAGTCAGAGGCTCAGGGAAGGGTCCTTCCAGAAGGGGACCATATGAACACCCCTAATGCACTTTTGCCATGTGCGTTCACATGCACTTTTTTGTTATATCAAACGAAAATAAAGAAAAATTCCCAGCTCAACTTAACCAGCCAGCCTGCAACAAACTGAATTGTCCTGACTAAAACAGTTCACATTAAAAACAGAGGGTTTTGTTTGCACACATTTTGCAAATACAAGCTGCAGAGGCCATGAGAAGGCACCCCAGTATTATCTGCAGTTCTAACTCTATAAATTTTGAGAACCTCCATAGTAGGAGAACATATATAAAAATAGATAGATTGAGGGCAGGTATGCCTGGAGGGAGCCCACTCCTCCTTACAGGCAGAGGGGCGCACTGGACACCCAGCAAATAGCACAATGCTAGCAAAGGTGTCCAGTGCGCCCCCTCACCAAATAACCAACGGTACAAACAAACAGCAGCTGCCCCAACCTATAACTTGCCTAAACAGCAAGGAGCACATGAAAGGGTGACACATGTACAACAAAAACAAAGAAAACTTCCCAGCTCAACCTACCAGCCAGCCTGCAACAAACTGAATTGTGCTGTCTAACATTTCACCTTAAAAAAAAGGGGTTATGCCCTCCATCTATCCATTCTTATGGATAGAGGGTTGTCCCAATACTTTTGACAATATAGTGTATGTGCCCCTACTATGGTGGCTCTCAAAATGTATAAATTATGAGGATAGGTAAATGGTGTCCTCACAAGGTGGTACTGTGGACAACCAAAGGTATACTATGTCATGTCCTAATCAAGTCTAATTGGAAAGAGTGAACAGAAGGATTTTCTAGGCATATTTAAAAGCTTATTGATAACAATTTTTATTAGAACAAATATTTAATCAGAAAATTACATACAAGTATAAAAAAAGGTATATACCACAACAAATCAATGTATCAACCAATGAATCAATGTACAGTGCTGTAAAAAAGTATTTGCCCCTTTCCTGATTTTTTTAAATTTTTTTGCATATTTCTCACACTTAAATGATCAAAAAAGTTTTAATATTACACAAAGATAACCCGAGTAAATCCAAAATGCAGTTTTTAAATTATTATTTCATTTATAAAGGGAAAAAAGCTGTTCAAACCTCCCTGGCCCTATGTGAAAAAGTAACTGCCCCCTCCCATGCTGAATCATGAATGAACTGTGATTAACCACAATTTTTTGGAAAGCTCAGTTCAATTTCACTTGCCACACCCAGGCCCGACTACTGCCAGACCTGTTGAATCAAGAAATCACATGAATAGAAGCTGTCTGACAAAGTGAAGCACGCTAACCGATCACAAAAAGCCACACATTGTGCCACAATCTAAAAAAAAATTTCAAGAACAGATTAGAAACAAAGTAATGTACATGTATCGGTCTAGGAAGGGTTTCAAAGCCATTTCTAAGGCACGGGGAGAGCCATTATCCACAAATGGAGATAACTTGGAACAGTGGTGAACCTTCCCAGGAGTGGCCAGCCTACAAAAATGACTCCAAGAGCACAAGGACGATGACTCATCCAGGAGGTCATAAAAGAACTCAGAACAACATCTAAAGAACTGCAGGCCTCACGTGCCTTGGGTAAGATCATTGTTCATGGATTCAACAATAAGAAAAAGACAAATGGCATCCATGGGGGAGTTCCAAGGCCAAAGCCATTGCTGACCAAAAAGAACACAAAGGCTCATCTCACATTTACCAAAAAACATCTTGATTATCCCCAAGACTTTTAGGCAAATATTCTGAGGACTGATGAGACAAAAATTTAACTTTTTGGAAGGTTTGTGTCCCGTTACATCTTTCATAAAACGAATACAGCATTTCATAAGAAGAACATCATACCAACAGTCGGACATGGTGGTGGTAGCGTGATGGTCTGCGGCTGCTTTGCAGCTTCAGGACCTGGACAACTTACCATAATTGATGGAACCATGAATTCTGAGCTCTACCAGAAAATCCTAAAGGAGAATGTCCGGCCATCAGTTCATGACCTCAAGCTCAAGTGCACTTGGGTTATGCAACATGACAATGATGAGAAACACAACAGCAAGTCCACCTCCAAATGGTTAAAACAAAGCAAAATTTAAGTTTTGGAGTGGCCTAGTATACCACCAGAACTTGATATTGTAAAGTATGGAGTAAGTTATATGGAGGAGCACAAATGGTCCACGCCAAGGTTATCAGGGTGAGATTCACAAAGGAAAACGTAACTATATAGTGGAAGAAGTCCCACATATATACAGAACTGCCCTGTATGGCATCACATTGAGATAAATGGAAGTCCTAAGCGGAGAAGATAAAGATCCAAATTTATAGGAGTTAGGACTGCAGAAAATTTGGGATGCCTTGTCGCGTCCACTGCAGCTTACGCATGTATTTGCAAATGTGTGCAAACGAAACCCTCTGTTTTTAACGTGAATTGTTAAGACAGGTCAATTTGGTTTGTTGCAGGCTGACTGGTAAGTTGAGCTGGGAGTTCTTTAGACATCTGCAATTAGTTTTGTTCCGAATTAGTTTAACGAATTTCGACAAATTCCTTCATTCAGAAAGATCTGAATAAACGAAAACCCGTTTAACAAATTTTTCCAAATATTCGTAAATTCGTCAATACGTCAATTTGTCAAATTGTCAATTCGTCGATTTGTAAATACGTAAATTCGAATATTCGAAGATATCGTAAATTCTGAAATTCTAAAATTTGTCAATACGTAAATTCGTCAAATTGTCAATTCGGAAATACGTCAATTCGTCAATTTGTAAATACGTCAATTCGAATATTCGGAAATTCAAAAATCTGAAATAACTAACTAATAATAACTATTAAATTATAGGTATTGGAATTTCCTTTCAAATTTGGCTGTTATTGAACATAATGAATACAAATTTATCCGAAGTTACGAATTATCCAAAATAACGAATGCCGCGTCTAAGCGAATGCAACGTAACAAATTAATTATAATAAATAACAATAAAAACTTTTTATTATTATTATTTTTATTATTATTATTAATTTGTTTTGTTCCATTTGTTTAGATGCGGCATTCGTTATTTTGGATAATTCGTAACTTTGGATAAATTCGTATTCGTTACGTTCACTAACAGCCAAATTTGAAAGGAAATTCTAATAACAATCATTTAATAGTTAGTTATTATTAGTTAGTTATTTAGAATCTTCGGATTTTCTTTCTCACTTTCGGATTTTCAAATTTAAGAATTTTACGAATTTACAAATTTACAAATTTACAAATTTATAAATTTACAAACTTACGAATTTACAAAATTTCCAAATTTTCAAATTTTCAAATTTACAAATTTTCGAATTTACGAATTTTCGAATTTATGAATTTTCAAATTTACAAATTTACGAATTTACGAATTTATGAATTGCGATCATAACAAAGGACACGAAAAACTAAAAATAAACAAATAAAACGAAATTGAACAAATTTTTCGGCAGTGCACATGTCTTCTTTGTTTTTGTTTGACATGCGTCCCCCCCTTCCATGTGCTCCTCGCTGTTTAGGACAGTTATAGGTTGTGGCAGTTGCGGTTCATTTGTACTTTTTCTGTATACTTTGGCGGTTTTTTTTTTGTATCCTGAAAAGGTCACTTGTACACCTTGACACCTTGTATTACGGTGCCTCGCTGTCTGCTTCTCGCCAGTTGGCGTCTATTTCGAAGTGCAGGCAGCAGGTCAGCCAAGTTCTGTTTTATGTATCATAGAACTTGCGTTCCACTTATAATGGCTCCCGGCGCACATAACGGATGATCGCGGTGCGTTGTTCCAGGTCTGCGCACGATACGGTTTCTGTAAAACATTGCCTTTGTCAGCAGAAGGGCCAGCGTTAGTCGGGACAGCGGGCACGTTTCATTTGCAGTAAATCCCGGGCGTGCGTTCGCTATCCTGCTGACTCAGCGGTGCCGAGGTCTGGAGATTAGCTGGGACTTTACCATTCCGGCGCGGAATGCAAACACGGCACAAACCCCCGGCACAGCTTTCAATCTTTTCAAATGGCAAACTAATGTCATTTTCTATCTCTCTGCCTTTCTTTTTATCTATCTGTTGCCATTAAAGCCGATACATGCACATAATTTTATGAAATTTGTGCAAACCGTTGGCGCTGTATAAATCCTGTATAATAATAATGAATAAAAGATTGCACAATATGATGGAAAATTGGATTTCTGTACTCACAGTAAAATCCTTTTACAACTTCTGAGGCAAAATCAGTGAGAGGGGGGAGGGGGGAGATTAAAGACGCCCAGCAACCTAATTAATTGAGATAGAATTTAGAGCTCAGCCTGATCGGCCTACTTACTAAGTGAGGCAAATGCCAGAGACTCGGGACCTGGAACGTGCGCCACGGCAAACTTTTACCAAAACGGAATTTGCATACCCCCCCTAATGGTTGGGTATTTGTGATATGAGGGGGAATTTGTGGGGGCATTTGTGCTAGGTTGGGGGGATTGTAGGGGGGGGAATTTGTGCTAGGTTGGGGGGATTGTAGGAGGGGAAATTGTGGGGGGATTTGTGCTAGGTTGGGGGATTGTAGGAGGGAAATTTGTGGGGGGATTTGTGCTAGGTTGGGGGATTGTAGGAGGGAAATTTGTGGGGGGATTTGTGCTAGGTTGGGGGATTGTAGGAGGGGAGATTTGTGGGGGGATTTGTGCTAGGTTTGGGGGGTTGTAGGATGGGAATTTGTGGGGGGATTTGTGCTAGGTTGGGGGGATTTAAGGAGCAGAAATTTGTGGGGGGATTTGTGCTAGATTGGGGGATTGTAGGAAGGCAAATTTGTGGGGGGATTTGTGCTAGGTTGGGGGATTGTAGGAGGGGAAATTTGTGGGGGGATTTGTGATAGGTTGGGGGGGGGTTGTAGAAGGGAAGATTTGTGGGGGGATTTGTGCTAGGTTGGGGGATTGTAGGAGAGGAATTTGTGGGGAGATTTGTGCTAGGTTGGGGGGATTGTAGGAAGGCAAATTTGTGGGGGGATTTGTGCTAGGTTGGGGGATTGTAGGAGGGGAAATTTGTGGGGGGATTTGTGATAGGTTGGGGGGGTTGTAGGAGGGGAGATTTGTGGGGGGATTTGTGCTAGGTTGGGGGATTGTAGGAGAAGAATTTGTGGGGGTATTTGTGCTAGGTTGGGGGGATTTAAGGAGGGGAAATTTGTGGGGAGATTTGTGCTAGGTTGGGGGGATTGTAAGAGGGGAAATTTGTGGGGGGATTTTTGCTAGGTTGGGGGGATTGTAGGAGGAGAAATGTGTCGGGGGATTTGTGCTAGGTTGGGGGGATTGTAGGGAGGGAAATTTGTGGGGGGGGGGGTTTGTGCTAGGTTGGGGGGGATTGTAGGAGGGGAATTTGTGCTGAAAGAGACGGATTTGGAGGGGGGAGAGAATGTGTGCTTGGAGGGGAATTTTTTCTTCGGGGGGGGCAAATTGGGCTGGGGGGCATATGGGTGGAGAATGAATGGGGGGGCTGGGGGGGTAGATATGTACTGGGAGTGGGAATTTATGCTTAGGGGTAAGCACGCAGATTAGTGCTCAATGTTTTTGAGGGAGAGGGGGTTTTTCGCTGACACATAATGCTCATACATCTTGAAAGGGGGGCACCATTTGGCATGTTCACCTCGGGCATTAGATGACTTTGTCCCGCCACTGAATGTTGGGTGACAACGCTGCAGCCCCTTTGCACTCCAGCAATGGCTGCCATGGCATTTCTCAGGCTGGGTTTCTGGGTGGTGCCAACAGGGGACCATCCCTGTCGCTTGTAGTCTCCATTGAAGGCCCATGTGACAGGGTGACAACACAGGAGCACAATTGAGAGACAAGAAGAGCGTTGTCACACATAACAGGAAGTACCTGAGCAAGACCCATCATGGCAGGATTCATTATGTTCAAGGCCATCTTTAATATCGATTGGACCCTGAGCAAACATGTTCTTGGGCCCTCCTGATTACACTTAACTATTCGTGGGAAGTGTGGGCTCAAAGGGCAGCTGCTTTGGGCCCCACAACATTGACCGGGCCCGGGGCAGCTGCCCCTTTTGCCATACGTTAAGGACGGCCCTGCACATGTTAAAGCTTATATAAGATCACAGGCATTGGGTTTTTATCCACTTTAAGTGCTCTTATATTGCAGTATAAAGGCCATGGAAGTGGAAGCATTCCGTGTCCTAGAAAGGCAATAACTGTAAATATTCGGAAAGCCAACGTCTACGGTGACCTGATAAATTGCATGTAAGTGCTTTCCCCTTACAGCAAAGCCGGGGACGGCGGGAGCTGGCCGGGCTTTTTATATCCGTGTCCAGAAAAGACTGAAATAAGGAATCCTATGGAGAGCCGTGTTATGTAATAAACGTGATGAAGGCCGACAATGGCATGGAAGGGGCACATAAACGCCTCAAGTTCACCTCCACCGGCGAGACCGCGCTTCGCTCAACGCACCGCGCTAATCTAGAAAGTGGAGCAACGAGGAAAGCATAAAAAAAAAAAACAATAAAGTGATGAAATGTCTTGCAATAAACTCGGATACAATGTATGAGTGAGAGCTCCAATCCCCCCGGTGATATCATTTACCGAATGTGGCAAGGTCCATATACAGGGCCAAGAAAAAGTATGTGAACTCATAAATTTTAACCACTTCAGATCCAAGCCCTTTCTGTCACTTTTTGTTTACATGTAACAATCAGTATTTTTTGCCAGAAAATGTCCCAGAACTTTAGGAGCGCATCTATGGCCCCTTTCACACTACTGCGACTTCAAACTCGCGCAATTTTACTGCGATTTGGACCTCAGCTCGCATCAAAGTCAGACTAAAGTAGCACAGGGACTACTTTGAAGTTGCACAGATATGAATGGTACTCATTAGAAATCATGGGGGTATGACTTATTATTATTATTATAATACAGGATTTATATAGTGCCAACAGTTTACGCAACGCTTTACAGTCCCAAGTCACAGGACAAGTCGCACGAGTGTGAAACACATACGTAGGCCATATGTAACATATGGAAATGATGTACTCACCACACATGTGAGATATCTCCACGATCGTTAGAGCGATAGCAATTATTCTAGCGCTAGACCTCCTCTGTAACTGTAAACTGGTAACCTGTAAAAAAATGTTTGAAGCGCCACCTTATGGAGATTTTAAGTGCCCCAATTTGGCGCCATTCCATGAGCAATTTTAAAGTGTGACATGTTTGGTATCTATTTACTCGACGTAACGTCATCTTTTAAGTGTTACCAAAAATTGGGGCCGGGGGCAACTGCCCCTTTTGCCCTTATGGAGATCTTAAGTGTCCCAAATTGGCGCCATTCCATGAGCAATTTTAAAGTGTGACATGTTTTTTTTTTTGCTAGAAAATTACTCAGAATCCCCAAACATTATAAATGTTTTTTCAACAAAGACCCTAGAGAATAAAATGGTCGTTTCAACTCATGTCGCACGATATTCGCACAGCAATTTTTCAAACACTATTTTTTTTTTTAAAATTGACACTCGCGAATTAAAAAAAATATATATATAAAATATATATATATATATATATATATATATATATATATATATATTTTTTTTTTTATTTTTTTTTTCATATTTTTTTTTAATTCTCGAGTGTCAATTTTTAAAAAAAAAATGTGTTTGAAAAATTGCTGTGCGAATATCGTGCGACATGAGTTGAAACGACCATTTTATTCTCTAGGGTCTTTGTTGAAAAAACATTTATAATGTTTGGGGTTTCTGAGTAATTTTCTAGCAAAAAAAAAAAATGCTGATTTTACTTGTAGGAGAGAAATGCCAGAATTGGCCTGGGCGGGAAGGGGTTAATTATCATTATTATCATTATTATACAGGATTTATATATCGCCAACAGTTTACACAGTGCTTTACAATATAAAAGGGAGACAATACAGTTATAATACAATAAAATACAAGAGGATTAAGAGGGCCCTGCTCAGAAGAGCTTACAATCTAATAGGGTGGGGCAGTTGGTACAAAAGGTTGTAACTGTGGGGGATGAGCTGATGGAAGTGGTAGGAGATTAGTTGGAGACGTGACAGGCTTCCCTGAAGAGATGAGTTTTCAGGGATCGCCTGAAGGTAGCAAGAGTAGGGGATAGCCTGACAGGTGGAGGTAGCGAGTTCCAGAGGATGGGAGAGGCTCTGGAGAAATCCTGGAGATGAGCATGGGAGGAGGAGACGAGAGAGCTTGAGAGTAGGAGGTCTTGAGAAGAGCGGAGAGGACAATTTGGGTGATATTTGGAGACAAGATTGGTGATGTAGCTCAGGGCAGAGTTGTGAATGGCTTTGCATATTATTATTATTATTGTTATTATACAGGATTTTTATAGTGCCAACAGTTTGGGCAATGCTTTACAACATGAGGGCAGACAGTACAGTTACAAGACAATTCAATACAGGAGGAATCAGAGGGCCCTTAATACGGTTTTAATAAAGCTTCATGCCTCCCCTTCTCAGCAGTCAAGTAGCTGAGGAGATAAGCAAATCAGAGATACAAAAAGAATGAAAAAAAAGGTAAAAACAGTAAATTATTAAAAAAAGACCCATCAAATGTCTCTATAATAAACAGAAATGGAAATGTCATCCAGTTGGGATTTGTATCTTCTTCACGCAGATAGCTAATTCACCTTCTGACCGATTCAGGTCTGTGCTCAGCACAACAGCTGCTTCCTCAGAATTATTTTATATTTACCCAATTAAAAAAAAAAAAATCCAAAAAATAATAAAAGGAAAAAAATGTTATCTACAAAAACAAAAAAAACTGACACTTTAGTTTAGAAGAATTCTACCATGCAGCCATTTCACAGACATTTGCAATTTTAAATCTTGAAATTTTTTGCTATCGATTTGCTCGACGCAAGGTCATCTTTCTTTATTTTACAAAAAAAAAAAATATTATGGGAATTATAATGTGTTTTTGTGCACTGAAATTAATTTTGGTGTTCTATTTCCTGATAACTTGCATTTGATAAATAGCTATGCATATAATGTGCGACATAAAAAAAAAAGAAAATTCCAACTGCCACCACTTTATTCTCCGGGGCCTCTGCTTTCAGATAATATATAATGTTTTGAGGTTCTAAGTCATTTTCTAGCAAAAATGCTGATTTTAAATGTATGCAAAACAATTACGTGGTTAAACGAGCGAAGGACGGGTTTTATAGATTTTGCCTGGATTCTTCTCATCACTGAAGGTGTTCTTGTAGGTGTGTCTGTACATTCATGGAAATGGTTGTGAAGATGTGTCTTTGTATCTATCAGGGACAATAGATATATAAATAGGCCAATGTGTATCTAATGTGCATATTCTGCTACAATGAATCCACCTTCTATCTCAATGTGTATATTCCGCAAAAAATAGCCACCTTCTACCCCAACATGTAGCCAATGTGTATATTCTGCTACAATGTATCCACCTTATATCTCAATGTGTAGCCAATGTGCATATTATGCTACAATGTATACACTTTATATCGCAATATGTAGCCAATGTGTTTATTCTCTTACAATGTATCCACCTTCTATCTCAATGAGTAGCCAATGTGCACATTATGCTACAATGTATACACCTTCTATCTCAATGTCTATATTCTGCTACAATGTATCCACCTTATATCTCAATGTGTAGCCAATGTGTATATTCTGCTACAATGTATACACCATTTTATCGCAATATGTAGCCAATGTGTATATTATGCTACAATGTATCCACCTTCTATCTCAATGTGTAGCCAATGTGTATATTATGCTACAATGTATACACCTTCTATCTCAATATATCCACCTTATATCTCAATGTGTAGCCAATGTGTATATCCTGCTACAATGTATCCACCTTCTATCTCAATGTCTATATTCTGCTACAATGTATTCTCCTTCTATCTCAATGTGTAGCCAATGTGTATATGCTGCTACAATGTATCCACCTTCTATCTCAATGTGTAGCCAATGTGTATATTCTGCTACAATGTATCCACCTTCTATCTCAATGTGTAGCCAATGTGTATATTCTGCTACAATGTATCCACCTTCCATCTCAATGTGTAGCCAATGTGTATATTCTGCTGCAATGTATCCACCTTATATCTCAATGTGTAGCCAATGTGTATATTCTGCTGCAATGTATACACCTTCTATCTCAATGTCTATATTCTGCTACAATGTATCCTCCTTCTACCTCAATGTGTAGCCAATGTGTATATGCTGCTACAATGTATCCACCTTCCATCTCAATGTGTAGCCAATGTGTATATTCTGCTACAGTGTATACACCTTCTATCTCAATGTGTAGCCAATGTGTATATGCTGCTACCATGTATCCACCTTCTATCTCAATGTGTATATTCTACTACAATGTATCCACCTTCCATCTCAATGTGTAGCCAATGTGTATATTTTGCTACAATGTATCCACCTTATATCTCAATGTGTAGCCAATGTGTATATTTTGCTACAATGTATCCACCTTATATCTCAATGTGTAGCCAATGTGTATATTCTGCTACAATGTATCCACCTTATATCTCAATGTGTAGCCAATGTGTATATTCTGCTGCAATGTATACACCTTCTATCTCAATGTATACACCTTCTATCTCAATGTGCAGCCAATGTGTATATTTTGCTACAATGTATACACCTTCTATCTCAATGTGTAGCCAATGTGTATATTTTGCTACAATGTATACACCTTCTATCTCAATGTGTAGCCAATGTGCATATTATGCTACAATGTATACACCTTCAATCTCAATGTATACACCTTCAATCTCAATGTATACACTTTATATCTCAATGTATACACTGTATATCTCAATGTGTAGCCAATGTGTATATTATGCTACAATGTATCCACCTTCTATCTCAATGTGTAGCCAATATGTATATTTTGCTACAAGATGTCTACCTTCTACCTCAATGTGTAGCCAATGTTTATATTCTATCACAATGTATCTACCTTCTATCTCCCAAAGTTGGGATAACACAGAGCTTCTTGCCATCATACTTTTCTCTTATTCTCCAGCAGTTATCCGCCTCGGAGATTACAGGTGGCATCCCGCTAAGGGCTATTAATTTTTTTTTTATTTGCGCCAGTTTCTTCCCGACCGCGATTATCCAGCCACATCCATATTCCCTATGCTGGATCAGCAGCTTTTCTGGCTGTCTGCGAAGTTCAGGATTAAAGGGGCTTTTATTTCCTTTTATTTGGCATTTAATTCCTCCCTTCACTATCGATCTGCTTTCCGCCAACCCTGACTCTCCTCGAATGCTCGCTGAGATAGCGGGCACCGACCGTTCCGTCTGTGTGCTCACCCGAGTGACACCCGTATGTGACGGGAATAACATCCGAGCGCCCGCCGGACGCTCTGCAGACTTCTTTAGGAAACTTTTTGCTACCCTGGTCGAAGATCACAAATTAAACTGAGCGGTTTTACACCCGGCCCAAGGCCGCCGTCGCCGCTGATCCATTAATATTCTGGACTACTCTTGATTTATAGAACGCCAACATTGCCCTCGGCACTTTATAATCTTAAGAAAATAAATCCAATTCTGCTGGAATCTAGAAATGGTTGGAAATGATTACAGCCCGCAAGCTGCATGTCAGGATGCCGGGTTGTTACTCACTTTCCACTGTGACCGTAATGGGTTGGCTGGTCTTGTTGTCGCCGTTCTTGTCGTTGACGGCTTGCACGTAGTAGCGCCCGGCATCAGGGGCCACGCTGGACAGGATCACCAGAGTGTTGTCCTTGGTGATGGCGCTGCAAGGGAAGAAAGCAAAATCTGAATAAGCAATGGACAAGGATGGGCATTACCGACAAGTCACCGTAGAAAGCAGTGCAAAGCGCAATATTGACCCGCAAAAGTGCAGCAACTCTCAGAAACCAGATTTTATCTTTCATCAGGTTACAAGAAAATGGGTCATTATAGGTTTCATCTTGTTGCGTTATTATATGCTATATTTTTACATAGTTCTATTGATCCAGCTTCGACCAGTGTAACTATGTATTTACCATACCTGGCCGATGACCCTGGAAGCTGGAAATCACTGAAGTAGACACCACTACTACACCACTACTAGACATGTGGACTGCCGAAAAAATTTGTTAGTTTTCGTTTCATTCGTTTTTTTTTTTCTGGTCATTCGTTATGATCGCAATTTGTAAATTTGAAAATTCCTAAATTAGAAAATTCGTAAATTCGTAAATTAGAAAATTCCTAAATTCGAAAATCCTAAAATAAGAATGAAAATCCGAAAATTCTAAATAATAACTAACTAATAATAACTAACTAACTATTGAATTATAGCGATTGGAATTTCCTTTCAAATTTGGCTGTTAGTGAACGTAACGAATACGAATTTATCCAAAGTTACGAATTATCCAAAATAACGAATGCCGCATCTAAACAAATGGAATGGAATGAATTACAATGGAACCTCGGATTACGAGCATAATCTGCTCCAGGGGAATGCTCGTAATCTAAAGTACTCGCATATCAAAGCGAGTTTCCCCATTGAAGTCAATGGAAGCGAAAATAATTTGTTCCGCATTGACTTCAATGGGATGCAATACCGCATGCAGCCAGAGGTGGGGGGGTGGGTCGCCGGAGAGCCTCGGAAATGGGCAGAAAGGCCCGAGGACACCTCGCCTGACCTCGGCAAACCTTGGAAAGACTCCGTTCCCGAGGTTTGCTGAGGTCAGCCAAGCTGTCCTTGGCCCTTTCCGTGCATTTCGAACGTCGCCGATCAGCACTGCTCGGCTCCGGTGCCCCCCCACCTCAAGCCAAACGCGGTACTGCACACACTTTGGCCTGAATCGTGCTCGTTTTGCGAGGCAACACTCGCAAACCGAGTTACGATTTTTAAAAATACAGTGCTCGTAGTGCGAAACGCGCGTTAACCGCGTTATTCACAATCCAAGGTTCCACTGTAATAATAACAAGTTTTTTTTATTATTATTATTTATTATTATTAATTGAATTATCTAAGAAGAACCATTATGGAGGAGAAACTCCATTTATTGTTGCCACCATCCCAAATATATTATGTATAAAGAATAAGTACCCCCCGATACAAAGGGATTTTAAAGGCGAACTTTTTAAGGACACAATATTTTCAAAAAAATAGAAAATGTATTTCATAAAAGCAGTGTAACGGTCAGAAATAACAACCATGCACAAAGTGATACATAATATCCAAATATAGTATATAAGAAAAGAGCACTTCTCCTATAGCCCGACGCGTTTCTGGAGATTCAAGATAAAACCCTTCTTCGGGTAATTGAAGGAGACAATAGTTGGAGACGCTCAATACTACATTCATAGAATCAAGTGTTTATTAAAAAGGATTATTAGGATGGTGCTGATCGAAAATAGAGACACATATCCAAAATGAAAAGAAGGTCACCCAGTAAAGGATAAATCATCAAGGCTCGAGAGATCACTCACAAGGATCCCCAAAAAATTAAAAATGATTATTAATTAGTTACGTTCCATTCGTTAGATGCGGCATTCGTTATTTCGGATTATTCGTAACTTTGGATAAATTTGTATTTACTACATTCACTAACAGCCAAATTTGAAAGGAAATTCCAATACCTATAATTTACCTTAATAGTTGGTTATTTCGGATTTCTGAATTTTCGGGTTTTCAAATTTTCGAATTTATGAATTTTCGAACTGACGAATTCTCGAATATTCAAAATTTACGAACATTCGGAAAAATTTGTTAAACAGGTTCTCGGGTAATTCGGAAACATCCGAATTAACAAGAACTCGTTTAACAAATTTTTCCGATTATTCGTAAATTTGAATATTCGAAAATTGGTAAATTCGAAAAATCGAAAATCCAAAAACCAGAAAATTTGAAACTCTGAAAAAACAAAATATTAAATTATAGGTAATTTGTCGAAATTCGTTAAAAAAAATAATTCGGAACAAAACAAATTGCACATGTCTAACCACTACTACACCACTAGTCCAGTGATCTCCACTTTCTTCCAGGTCCCATGCCAACTGGCTGGCCTGTTGCATTCTGAAGAGAAGAGGTTGGCCACTTGACACGGCCACCATTTGGAGAATGCTTGGCATCTGCTGAATGAATGCAAAGCGTTTTCTAATTGGACGAGGTGGAGAGCGTGAGGTCACCACCCCATCACAGGAGGCCTCCTGGCAGGGGCAAGACCCGGCAGCAAGTGGAGATCACTATAGTAGTGATGTAGTAGCAGTGAAGTAGTGGTGTAATAGTATTGGACTTGAAATGGAAGAAAAGATCTTGAGTAGAAGAAATATTTTTACAGATTAAAATGAAAGTTCCGCCTAAGACTAAAATCTCTAAATCTACTTGCAGCCACATTCTAAGACTAACCTATCTAGCTCTGTAAAGCAAGAAATGGCTAAACGGACCTTTTCTGAAGCCGCTTCAGTCCGGTCTCCAGCCACGGAAGCTGTGTGCAGAAGACAGCCGACAACCAGGCTGGGAAATGCCTGGGAAGTGCTGTCAACCATAGACTTACTATGGGGCTTCTGCTGTCAGCTGTCTCTCCTACACCCCCCTCCACAGAGAAGCTGCCGCTGACAGCTCAGCGTGGGATCGGACCAGAGAGGCTGCAGAAAAGGTATGTCTACTGATTTTTGCTTTACAAGGCTAGACAGATTAGTCTTAGATTGTGGCTGCAAGTAGATTTAGAGATTTTGGTTTTAGGCTGTACTTCCACTTTAAAATTGGCCACCGATACATGCACAATTATCTGTAAACTATTGCTCCTTATACTGGATATAGGAGGGACAGAATAATGCAATGAACTCGGGAGGAACAGAACTCTAAGCACTGGCATGTTCAGCGGAGGTAAGAGCCCTAAGAAGGCAGAGGTGAAGGGTCTAAGAAGCCACTTGGTTTTTATCAAGGAGTGATGGTCTTTGGGACAGCTCCCAGGCAGTGGGGCCTTCAACCCACCTGAACGAGCAACAACAGAGCAAGAAACACGAGTACTCGGGAGAGAGCCTTTGGGAGCACTGGGTTGTTGGAAACATAGAACACAGAAGCATTGAATTGATGGGATCTCAGGAGATTCTCTAGGAGCACTGAGTTGCTAGGATCACAGGAACACAGGAGATTCTCTGCAATGGGTTGAGGGAATCACAGGAACAGAGAAAATTCTATGGGAGCACTGGGTCGCTGGGATCACAAAATCTCATTCGATTATCTGGGAGCGCTGGATTGCTGGGGTCACAGGAACACAGGGGATAATAAAAGAGGGGAGCACTCATAATGCCACATCCATAATTAAGGGGAAATAATAAAGGGTACTGATACAGTAACCAAAGGTCGGACTTTAAAGGCATAGAAACAATGGAGATTAAAAAAAAAAACAAAAAAACATGAATTTGATACAGTTTGTACAATGAGCCCTTGTGCGTCTACGCGTTTCGCCTTTAGCCTTCTTCAGGACACGATCCAGGTTCAGAGACGTAGGTGTACAGCACCCGGCTGTCTCCCAGGGGCATATTCATGTGTCTGACGTCTCGTGCATTGCATGCTAGCTTGGGCTGTATTACACGCCGCTAGCTTTGCTGAATTTATTAGGGTTTATCCCCCCTTTTGGATCTTGGACCTTCCAGTATTATTGTTCTGGTGATCACTCAGTTGCTTGGATACAAGATGCACATTTGCCCCTGTTGTAGCAATACCTGAAATATATATACCATTTACTATAAGCATTCCACACTTTTGGAAATTCTCCGGCCATTGGGAATTTGTACATGAGGCCTAACCAACTTGAAGACAGTGAGATTCGCTCTGTTTTCTTCTTTTTCTGTTATATCTCTGAACCTTGATCGTGTCCTGAAGAAGCCTAACGGCGGAACGCGTAGACGCACAAGGGCTCATTGTACAAACTGTATCAATTTCATGTTTTTTATCCTTTTTGTACACTGTATTTATACAATTAACTTTTTTGCATATTATGTATATCATTTTTGTTACTTCTCCATTGTTTCCATGCCTTTAAAGTCCGACCTTTGGTTACTGTATCAACACAGGGGATACTCGGGCAGCACTGGATTGCTAGAAACACAGGAGATACTCTGGGTGCACTGGTTTGCTGGGATCATGGGAACACAGGAGATTCTCGGGGAGCACTGGGTTGCTGGGATCACAGGAACACAGGAGATTCTCAGAGATCACTGGATTGCTGGGATCACAGGAACACAGGAGATTCTCTGGGAGCACTGGGTTGCTGGGATCACAGGAACACTGGAGATTCTTGGGGAGCACTGGGTTGCTGGGATCACAGGAACACCAGAGATTCTCAGAGAGCACTGGATTGCTGGGATCACAGGAACACAGGAGATTCTCTTGGAGCACTGGGTTGCTGGGATCATGGGAACAGAGGAGATTCTCGGGGGGGGGGGGGACCCGATTGCTGGGATCATAGGAACACAGGAGACTCTCAGGGAGCACTTGGATGCTGGGATCACAGGGGATTCTCTGGGAGCACTGGGGTGCTGGGATCATGGGAACACAGGAGTTTCTCTGGGAGCTGTGGTTCTGGGATCACGGGAACACAGGAGATTCTCAGGGAGCACTGGGGTGCTGGGATCACAGGAACACAGGAGATTCTCAGGGTGCACTGGATTGCTGGGATCATGGGAACACAGGAGATTCTCAGGGAGCACTGGGTTGCTGAGATCACGGGAACACAGGAGATTCTCAGGGAGCACTGGGGTGCTGGGATCACAGGAACACAGGAGATTCTCAGGGAGCACTGGGTTGCTGGGATCATGGGAACACAGGAGATTCTCGGGGAGCACTGGGTTGCTGGGATCACAGGAACACAGGAGATTCTCAGGGAGCACTGGGTTGCTGGGATCATAGGAGATTCTCAGGGAGCACTAGGTTTCTGGGATCATGGGAACACAGGAGATTCTTAGGGAGCACTGGGTTGCTGGGATCATGGGAACACAGGAGATTCTCGGGGAGCACTGGGCTGCTGGCATCAAGAGAACAAAGGAGATTCTTGGGGAGCACTGGATTGCTGGGATCATGGGAACACAGGAGATTCTCAGGGAGCACTGGGTTGCTGGGATCACAGGAACACAGGAGATTCTCAGGGAGCACTGGGCTGCTGGGATCACAGGAACATAGGAGATTCTCGGGGAGTACTGGGTTGCTGGGATCACAGGAACACAGGAGATTCTCAGGGAGCACTGGGTTGCTGGGATCACAGTAACATAGGAGATTCTCAGGGAGCACTGGGTTGCTGGGATCACAGGAACACAGGAGATTCTCAGGGAGCACTAGGTTTCTGGGATCATGGGAACACAGGAGATTCTCAGGGAGCACTGGGTTGCTGGGATCATAGGAAATTCTCAGGGAGCACTAGGTTTCTGGGATCATGGGAACACAGGAGATTCTCAGGAAGCACTGGATTGCTGGGATCATGGGAACACAGGAGATTCTCAGGGAGCACTGGGTTGCTGGGATCAGAGGAGCACAGGAGATTCTCTGGGAGCACTGGGTTGCTGGGATCACAGAAGATTCTCGGGGAGCACTGGGTTTCTGGGATCAGAGGAGCACAGGAGATTCTCGGGGAGCACTGGGTTTCTGGGATCAGAGGAGCACAGGAGATTCTCGGGGAGCACTGAGTTTCAAGCTTGCTCTTGGTTTATCTATACAAGCAATTAAAACCTGACAGCAGTTCTTCAATCTATCCAAAGATAAAAAATGGTCCTTAAACCACAACAATCTTCGGGACTACAACATACACATGATTATGTCTTCTAATAAATAAGAAACCTTCTTAAATGGTGTCCGCAGTTTACTACAAAAGGACTGGGGATTATCCTGTGCACCCTAAACCTGGGTCTCCCACAGAAGGAGCCTAGTTTTTAGCATTGGACCCTAGCTCAGCCGGCACACCAATAATAATTCCCAAGCTTAAGAAACAAAATTTCCCTGAAAAAAAAAAAGGGATTTTATTGGAAGCTGTGACATTCCGCTCTCCTCGCTCGGTGACCTGACACCCCCTACCAGCGTGTCCCCCTCCTGGCACCCCGCCCCGCGCATATCTCCCGGCTCAGCCGCACTCACAGGGGATCAGCTGCCAGATGATCTGGATAATAATTCTCTGCAATTAGGTAGATAAGGAGACTGTGCCGCTGTTCATTAGTACTGGTAAATTTCAGCAGGATGCAGCGGCAGACAGGTGTTTGAGAGCCGCTGATACCGCGCACCGAGCTCACAGCCGCTTAGAACCGGCTTTGCTTTAATTGTTCTCTACGATGGCTTGTTTCATTTAAACAGGCGGGGACAATGCACTGGAAATGACAAGTTTAAAGGCAACCCATAGGATTTTTAGAGTGTAAGAGCAAAATTATGAACCTAAAAAAAGATGGGAGTCTGTATTCACTAGGAACAGGCTAACCAGGAATTTGGGAAATGTAACTGGGGCTGTATGAAGAAACTGGAAGCTTGAGTCATGGAGTAGAAGCAGCACCTGCATATTCAGCGGAGGTGAGAGCCCAAAGAAAGGACGAGGTGCAGAATCTAAGGAGCTGCCTGGTTATCACCAGAACACCTCACAGAGTGTGATGGACTTTGCTGCAGAACAGCTCCCAGTGGGAGGAATAGTGCCCCATCATTGGTATCAGTGGGAGGAATAGTGCCCCATCATTGGTATCAGTGGGAGGAATAGTGCTCCATCATTAATGTCAGAGGGAGGAATAGTGCCCCGTCATTGGTATCAGTGGGAGGAATAGTGCCCCATCATTGGTATCAGTGGGAGGAATAGTGTCCCATCATTGGTATCAGTGGGAAAAATAGTGCTCCATCATTGATATCAGTGGGAGGAATAGTGCCCCATCATTGGTATCAGTGGGAGGAATAGTGCCCCATCATTGGTATCAGTGGGAGGAATAGTGCCCCAGCATTGGTATCAGTGGGAAGAATAGTGCCCCATCATTGGTATCAGTGGGAGGAATAGTGCCCCATCATTGGTATCAGTGGGAGGAATAGTGCCCCCTCATTGGTATCAGTGGGAGGAATAGTGCTCCATCATTGGGGTCAGTGGAAGGAATAGTACCCCATCATTGGTGTCAGTGGGAGGAATGGTGCCCCATCATTGGTGTCAGAGGAAGAATTTATGCTCCATCATTGGTGGCAGTGGAAGGAATAATACCCTATTTGTTGATGTCAGAAGGAGGCTATATCCCAAGGGCCGGATAAAGGCAAGCAAAGGGACGCAGTTTGGAGACTACTGGACTGGAGAAATGGGGTGCTGGAATCACTGGAGTATAGGAACACAGCAAAGTCTCCAGGAACACTTATATGCTAGGATTACAGGAACACAGGAGAAGCACTGGGGTGCTGGGATCACAGGAGAGTCTCTGGGAGCACTGGGATCACGGGCGAGTCTCTGGGAGCACTGGGATCACAGGTAAGTCTCTGGGAGCACTGGGATCACAGGAGAGTCTCTGGGAGCACTGGGATCACGGGTGAGTCTCTGAGAGCACTGGGATCACGGGTGAGTCTCTGGGAGCACTGGGATCACGGGTGAGTCTCTGGGAGCACTGGGATCACGGGTGAGTCTCTGGGAGCACTGGGATCACGGGTGAGTCTCTGGGAGCACTGGGATCACGGGTGAGTCTCTGGGAGCACTGGGATCACGGGTGAGTCTCTGGGAGCACTGGGATCACGGGTGAGTCTCTGGGAGCACTGGGATCACAGGTGAGTCTCTGGGAGCACTGGGATCACAGGTGAGTCTCTGGGAGCACTGGGATCACAGGTGAGTCTCTGGGAGCACTGGGATCACAGGTGAGTCTCTGGGAGCACTGGGATCACAGGTGAGTCTCTGGGAGCACTGGGATCACAGGTGAGTCTCTGGGAGCACTGGGATCACAGATGAGTATCTGGAAGCACTGGGATCACAGGTGAGTCTCTGGGAGCACTGGGATCATAGGTGAGTCTCCGGAAGCACTGGGGTGCTGGGATCACAGGTGAGTCTCTGGGAGCACTGGGATCACAGGTGAGTCTCTGGGAGCACTGGGATCACAGGTGAGTCTCTGGGAGCACTGGGATCACAGGTGAGTCTCTGGGAGCACTGGGATCACAGGTGAGTCTCTGGGAGCACTGGGATCACAGGTGAGTCTCTGGGAGCACTGGGATCACAGGTGAGTCTCTGGGAGCACTGGGATCACAGGTGAGTCTCTGGGAGCACTGGGATCACAGGTGAGTATCTGGAAGCACTGGGATCACAGGTGAGTCTCTGGGAGCACTGGGATCATAGGTGAGTCTCTGGAAGCACTGGGGTGCTGGGATCACAGGTGAGTCTCTGGAAGTACTAGCATGCTGGGATTGCAGGAAAGTCTGGAAGGAGAGGAATGAGAAATCACAGGAGAATCTGTGGAAACACTGGGGTTCTGGGCATAGAGAAACACAGGGTACAAGGATAACCGGTTACCGAGAGGGTTACGGAGGTGCACTGTGGTTCAAAGCAGATGCAAGGAGCCTGGAACCCAGGAGACACAGGGAGTCAGGGCGATGTAGAGGGATTGCAGAAGATACTTGAAAGTTGGGGGCACAGAGGAGACTCAAGGAGCACTGGGGTGCTAGGATCACATGTCAAGAAGACACAAGGAAGCAATGTGTTAATGCATTGCGTGAGCGTTGAGCAACACATGTGCTAGCCCTTTAAGACAGCACCTGGCTGCGGAACCAGCGGCCTCAGATTGGCTTCATGCCAGCGGCTTCATACAGAGGGAAAGCGCCGGCGCTGGAACGAGGAACAGGCGAGTGTGACATACTATACCTCCCTATACGTTTCTATCATTTATAAGCAGAATTGGGCCAAAACCATACCTAAAAAAGGGTAAATACTTCTCAGTACTAAACAAACGATCTCTGCTCCTCACAAACTATAAAAAGTCTGTATTTTATCAAGCATCTTTTGTTTAAATCCATATCAGCCACGTAATGGCCATGAATTAACGGGATCATCCTAAAAATCTGAAGAATTTAAGACACAATAGTCCCCGCAACAAATCAGCCCAATGCAGGTAAACGGCAGCTGCTGAGTTCAATGACTGTGAGGCTCAGATCCTGTTCCAAAAATCCTACGTCGGCTCTGTATTCCATCCACACATCACCCACCAACCCGTCTCTGCGTTTTTGATGTTTCTCGTGCTCGGGGATCACGCATTCCTTTGTCGGCAGCTGACTCGCATAAATCCTCGGAGAAAGTAAGACGACGCGTTTCATCCCAAACAGGTTCTTTATTAAGTCTGTTATGTAGCAGGACTATTGTTTTAAATCCTCAGAATTTTTTTTAGGCGATCCAGCTAATTTATGGCTGGATTTGAAAGTCGAATTCCAGGCATAGTAAAATTTTATACATAGTTGCCTTGTTCCAGCTTGGACCAACTATGTGTATACCTCTAGAATAGTGGTCTCCAAATTGCAGCCCGGCCAGATGCTGCTTTTTTACTTGCTTTTATGCCCCTGGGGCATTTGTTCATCCACTGATACCAGCAATGGTGCATAATCCCCCCCCGCTGACACCAAAGATGGGGCACAATTACTCCCAATGACACAATGGGGCACAATTCATCCAATCCAAAAAATTGATGGCCCTGGGAACCCTACAAAAGTAGCCTATATAGAGGAGGTACTCTCCTACTGGTATACAGGGAGGGTGTGAGCAAAATTATATAAATATTCAAAAACAAAAAAGGGAGAGAATATACATATCCAGGCGAGTTACCTCTCTACAAAAAATGTATTACACACATGTTATACAAGATAAAAATGGAACAGCATCACGCACCCACAATCCCCCCCTTGCAAGCAAAACACCCACACACACACAATTCATTCCACTGACACCAATGATGGGGCACAATTCCTCAGACACAAAAGATGGAGCACTACTCCTCCCACTGACATCAAAGATGGGGCACTATTCCTTCCATGGACACCAACAATGGGGCACTTATCCTCCCAATGACTCCAAACATGGGGCACTATTTCTCCCACTGACACCAACGATGGGTCCCTATACCTCCCACTGACACCAAAGACAGAGCACTACTCCTCCCACTGACACCAAAGACGGGGCACTATTCCTCCCACTGACACCAAAGATGGGGCACTATGCCTCCCATTGACACCAACAATAGGGCACTTATCCCCCCAATGAGACCAAACATGGGGCACTATTTCTCCCACTGACACCAACAATGGGGCCCTATACCTCCCACTGACACCAATGATGGGGCATTTCTCCTCCCACTGACACCAATGACGAGACACTATTCCCCCCACTGACACCAAAGATGGGACACTATTCCTCCCACTGACACCAATAATGAGGTAGTATTTCTCCCACTGACAGCAAAGATAGGGCTCTATTCCTCCTGCTGACACCAAAGATAGGGCACTATTCCTCCCACTGACACCAATGATAGGGTACAATTCCTCCCACTGACACCAATGATGGGGCATTGATTTTTCCCACTGACATTGGGGTCTTTTCTAATCCCGATGGCCACAGTCTGGCCCCCCAATGTCTGAAAGACAGTTAACATGGCCCTTTGCTTAGAGAGTTCAGACACCCCTGCTCTAGAAGGTGGAAATCACTGAAGCAGATACCACTACTACACCACTAGTATACCACTACTATACTGCTACTACAGTGATCTCCGTTAACTTCCAGGTCTCACATGTACAAGTATCTGCACTGCTGCACTCTGAACACAGGAGGTTCGTTGTTTGGCATGTGCATGGTCTGGTATGGATTTGAGGGGCACCCCAGACCATTATTTTTTGTCTGCTATGGGTTTTTTTGTTTTTTGCATTGAGTTCCCCCTCAAAATCCATACCATATCCAAAGGGTCTGATAGTCAATCTTTATTTTTTATTTTTTGCATTGGTACATGTTCGCTGGGGTAGTGGTCAGCCCCCATGCACTTTTTTTGTCAGTCCATTGTCTATCAGCCTTAAAAGGTGGAGAAAATTGATTTCACAGATTCGCTCCTATTGACTTCAATAGGGTTAAGATTTGACATCCAAATTTTTCATATGTTGGGTTGAACCTTCACAAAGAGAAACCAGATGTGTGAGGCAGTAAAGAAGGGATTTGAATTGCTTTCCTCAATGCCCTTAAATGAGGACCTCTTATGTTACGGATTGGTGATGGAAGTGGGACATACCATGTTGTATAAAGGCTCTAGTGTGCTTGGTGAAGATTTGGTAAAATGTGTTAGGTGGGGGGGAATGGACTTTGTACGTAATCAGTCCCAAATGGGAGAGAAGACAACAGATCCTTATGCCTTATCAATGGACTGCACAGGGGCTACAAAGAAACATAACAAGTGAACAGATATTGCCCCAAATGAAGACTGAAATCCCAGATCTTCAGCAAGGACTATGGATTGTCCGGATATAGGACTACTTACATGCGGTTGCTTGGGGGGATCTTCCTGCCATCTCTGAACCAAGTAACTTGTGGTTGAGGAAAACTGGCGATGCTGGGAGCAGGGATGACAGCTGCATCTCCATGAGACACTGTCTGGGTGGTGTCACCTTCTTCAAAGTTGCCCATATCTGAAAAGAAGAGAGCGGGTGAGATGCAACAGAGACAAGTGAATAACTCAACAATCACAACGCACTGACAGTGCCAACCTGGTCACGTTTAAAAGATACATCATATGACCAAATGTTTCTGGACACCTGGCCATCAAACCTATATGAGCTTGATTGATATTCCATTCCAAAACCATTCCAAGGCCATTAATATGAAGCTACCTCCTTCCCCCCATGGTCAATAATATGGAGTTATCCCTCTTTGTGCCTATAACATCCTCCACTCTTCTAAGAAGGTTTTCTACAAGATTTTGGAGGGTGTCTGTGGGTATGGGTGCTCATCTGTGAGGTTTAGGACCTGATGTTAGATGAGAACTATGGTGGTGCTGCGAACAAGGCTCCTGCTGAAATGCGTTAGCCTTCACTTTTATTTACACAGTCATACCGAAAAAAAAGATTCAAGACTTAATTTCCATAAGTGCTGGCTCTTCTATGCTTTTATACCGATGTTGGAAGACCTGGCTCACCCATCTGGTCTCACAATTGGCCACCAAAAAAACTCTTGCATTTGGCATTTCCAGTTACCTTCCAGTTCAGTAGGTTGAGGTCAGGGCTCTTTAAGGAACACTCGAGTTCCTTCACACCAAACTGGTCACACCATGTCTTTATGGAGCAGGCTTTGAACATGTACAAGGGGGGAGCAGTCATGGATGAACAGAAAAGGGTCTTCATCAAATTGCTACCACAAGATTGGAGAGCACAATTGTCTACAGAGTCTTTGTATGATGAAGTATTAACAGTGCCCTTCAGAAACACCTGAAGCTGAGTTGCTGGGTCTTCACACCTGCTGTGCCTATTATGAGGGGTTCCTACCATCCCTGTGCTGAGTTCCTGGGTCTATACACCTGTTGTGCCTATTATTTTAGGTTCTCACTATCCATGTGCTGATTTCCTGGGTCAATACACCCGCTGTGCCCATTATGAGGGCCTCCCATCATCCCTGTGCTGAGTTCCTGGGTCTGTACACCTGCTGGGCCCATTATGAGGGGTTCCCATCATCCCTGTGCTGAGTCCCTTAGTGTGTACACCTGTTGGGCCCAATATGAGGAGTTCCCACTATCCTTGCATTGAGTTCCTGGGTCTGCTGTGCCCATTTTGAGGGGTTCCCACCATCCTAGCACCAAATTCCTAGGTCTGTACTCCTGTTGTGCCCATTATGAGGGATTCCCACCACCCCTGTGCTGAGTTCCCAGGTCTGTACACCTGCTGTCCCCATTATGAGGGGATCCCACCATCCCTGTGCTGAGTTCCCGGGTCTATACACCTGCTGTGTCCATTATAAAGGGTTCCCACCATCCATGTGCTGAGTTCCTGGGTCTAAATACCTGCTGTTCCCATTATGAGGGGCTCCCACCATCCCTGTGCTGAGTTCCCAGGTCTGTACACCTGCTGTGCCCTTTATGAGATGCTCCCATCATCCCTGCTGCATTATATATATAGGTTATATGATAATATAAGAGGAAGAACTGGAACCCAAAAAGGTGGGTGGGAGCATCCCAAGTGGGCAGGCTTTTCCCTTTTCCATGAGATAACTTTTAGATAGACTAACCCCTTTACTTAATTTTTGAAATTGTGGTGGTGAATTTTAGCCTAAAGAAGAATTCTCCTTTATTGAAGAGTCGCTCTGTCAATCTCACAGACAAAAGCGCCCATGATGTAGAACCCCCCCCCCTTCCATATCTGTGTCCAGTTGCTTAATAGAGAAACATTGCATGAGAACTGCGATCACCACCAACTCACTACTGTGCACAAAATGTGCGCAGCCTATGGCAAATTCCGCCGTTGCCAATCTGTCAGTCCAGGCCTGCAAACCCTTATAACAAGCAGACTAGTATGGCACTGTAGAACTTTCTTGGAAGTACATGAAAAGAACTAATAAATACACACATTCCTGTTAATTAGTGACTTGCTGATAATGAGACACAATATTTGCGAGATTTTATAGTATTATTGAAAACTCAGGAACTCCAGTGATAATATATTCAGCTTTCCGTTTGCTTAGTGAAAATCAATTACTACCATTGCTAATTACAGCCATTAAAGCGGGACTGTGGTCTAATGGAAGAGAGGTATGTTTGTATTACAGCGCGGTGCCGCTGGCAATAGAGTTTGCCAGCGCTATGGAGATGCATCAGAGATGAACATTAAAGGAAACGATAATTGGTTGCAGGTCAACTTTATCTGAATAGAAAAAAAAGTTTTTCAAACTGATATTTTGTACAGATATATGAATTGTGTCTGAATGGAGAACTTTGCTTTGCAGGACTCAAAGCTCTCGACCTTGGGTGCACTTTAGGCCTTCCTGATCACTTTTATTCATAAGGAAAAATGATACAGAAAAGTTCTACCTTTGCAGGAGATATAAAGGTTTTTCCAGCCTCCTGGCTGTTTTGTTACAGCTCTGTCTGCTCCAATCCAAGCCTCTGGCATAGGCCCTCAAGTCTAATCCACCATAGATGGGCCTGGACACATATTCCCAGCAGCATTGCCTGACCACAGTTTCTCTCCTGTAGGCAGGCGCCAGTACTTTTTTTATGTATTGTATTCAAAGTAACTACGTAGTAATGTATGGATTAAATTGCTGTGGTGTATCTGCTGTTTGTCCTGTTGAGGTTCCCATTGCAGGGGTATTTGAGCGGGAAAGACTTGAACCACAGGGAAGTAGGGGCAAAGTTGGGTGAAGGTTGGTCATGGGATTGAGTAGTACCATACACGGAGAGATCTTGCACCTGCAGTGTTGTGTTGTACCTGTTGAAAGGGTTTACTTGCTGTTGTGTATTTGCTGTTTGGCATGTTGAGGTTCCCATAGCAAGGGCCTTTAAGCCGGAAGGGGCTGGACCACAGGGGAGTAGGAGCAGAGCTGGAGTGGTGGTTAAAGGCTGGTCATGGGAACAAGGAGGACCATACATGGAGAGATGTAGTAGTCTTGCACCTGTAATGAAGTGTTGCACCTGTTGAAAGGGTTAACTTGCTGTGATGTTTCTGCTGTTTGGCCTGTTGTGGTTCTTGTAGGAGGAGTATTTAAGCCGGAAGGACTTGGACCACAGGGGTGTAGAAGCAGAAATGGAGTGGTGGTTGAAGGTTGGTCATGGGAACAAGAAGGACCATACACAGAGAGGTGTAGTGTTGCACCTTTATGGGTACCCCCTCGGTGGGTGGGACCCTGAAAAATGGGACTACCATTGGCTAGAAACCATTTCAAGGGGAGTAAGAGAAAAGTTGGAGTGGTGATTGAAGGCTGGTCATTGTATCAAGGAGAACCATACATCGAGAGATGTAGTCTTGCACCTGTGATGTAGTCTTTCACCTGTAATGTAGGGTTGCACCTGTTGAAAGGTTTACCACACTGTGGTGTATCTGCTGTTTGGCCTGTTGAGGTTCCCGTTGCAGGGGTATTTGAGCAGGAAGGACTTGGACCACAGGGGTGTAGAAGCAGAAATGGAGTGGTGGTTGAAGGTTGGTCATGGGAACAAGAAGGACCATACACAGAGAGATGTAGTGTTGCACCTTTATGGGTACCCCCTCGGTGGGTGGGACCCTGAAAAATGGGACTACCATTGGCTAGAAACCATTTCAAGCTAAAGGTATGAGACACCACAGCATAGCCCTACCAAATGTTAAAGAGGAACTTTTTGAAGAAAAACTGTACAATTTTACTAACTTTATTCAGTAAACTAAGTTGCTGGTTAAGGTAATTTTTTTGGTTTGAGGAGTATGGAGTGAAAGAGAAATCCTAGAGTGTACTGGGAATAAGAAACAAAGTGTAAGGCTGGCCATAGATGGAGCAATTTTCTTTCGATCGACTCTGGTACATTGATATTAGCCTGTCCATACATGGTTCAAATCTTGGCTGGTCCCCGCTGAACCGTCTATGGCCGGCTCTTATCTTCATGACAAAGTTTTGGGTGATGGAGAAATAGGAAGTAAAAGGAAGGAGGAGAAGCAGCCAGTTCGGGAGAGGAGGCGGTGGTGGCCGGTGACGGAGGTTCTGTCAGGAGAGGGTGAAGTGGCTGTATGGACGACCAGTGTAAGCAGCAGGGAACCCATGTTGGGGCCCGCTGTGCAGCAGGACCTTCCTATGGACTGGGCCTGGACTATTAGTTTGTGGGGCCTTAGAAAGTATACAGCAGCTTCCCTCCATGCTTTCAGGTTGAAGAGTAAGTGTAGTATGTGTAAAAAACTGGTAGGGGCAAATCAGTTTCACACTATTTTCCTCAAAATGACTCTGTAGTCAGTGCTGGGGCAGGTATCACTGGCAGGTGATGGGACGTTATCCTTCTGGTGTGGTGTACAAAAATCTGACCTCCGACCATAGAGGGCGCTAACTCACACAAGATGGGAATTCCATCATGTTGACACTTGGTGAAAGTAACTATGCAGTTCCCCCATGCCCTAACATCCTTTGTGGACCCACCTGTCACGAATTTGTCTCTCAGGGCTCATTTACACCATGGGATGTTGAGCTAAACGATACATAGAAATTGTACAGTCACAGCATGCTCAGAACAGAGCCCGGTGTCAGGGGTAAAAGTCCCTGAACCGGAAGAAGGCACGAGGAAGAAGATCTAAACAGAGCACAGCACAAGCCCTTTCACTATCAGCCATGCAGTTTCTCACTGAAGCCTTAGATAGAGGTGCTTCATACCTGAGATAGTCAATTTAAACTTAAGCTACTAATTTTTGTAGTTTGAAAGAAAGAAATGAAAGGAACACAAAAAAGAAAAAAGAAAAAAAAAAAGAAAGAAAAACGAGAAAAACAAACAAATGAAATGAAAAAGGAAAGAAAAGGAAAGCGAGGGCAACGACCCAAGAGGCGACCACGGCAATGGCGGCAATGTTGAACAGAGCACAGCACAATACCTACTTTCCAAGCATGCCGTTTCTTATTAAAACCTCAACAATGTCTGATAAGTCAGATGGTCATTATTAGCTTAAGATATAGAGCAGCTTTTCTCAACATTATTACCCCAGTGGAACCCTTGTATAAATTCTAAGGTCTCAGGGAACCCCCCGATAAACGTGGCCTATCCAGCATCATTGGGAAAATGCCCCTTACATTGGTGGTGGTCAGTGGAAAGAATCCCCACCACCTTTCAGGAGTGGCTAGAAGGCCACCCTTGCAGTCATGTTGTTGGCTCCGCCAAGTGAAGTTCGACCTGGAACATTGCAGGCACCATCAGATGGGAGGTCAGTTAGCTATAGCTCACTTAGCTATAACAGGAGAAACCCTAAGGTTCCATGGAACCCTGGTCAAGGATGGCTGATATAGAGGTCTGTATACAATAGAAAGACAGAAGTAGAATCGAGGCAGAGGAAGGAAGGAATAAAGGAAGGAAGGTAGGTTAGGGAAGAAAGGGAAGTCAGGGAGAGAAGGAAGGTAAGGAAAGGGGGGAAGGAAATGATGGCAACATCGGAAGATGGCAACATTGGAAGAGAGCACAGCGAAAGTACTTCCTTTCCAGCTAAGCCGTTTCTCACTGAACCCTCTCACAGAGGTGCTTAATAAGTGAGATATTCAATTTTAGCTTAAGCTATTGAAGTTTGTAAACAGAGGAAAGCAATAAATTAAAGGAATAAAGAAAACGAAGGAAAAATAAAGAGGAGACAAAAAGGAAAAATTAAACCAAAAAGGAAGGGAAAAGAAGAAAGCGAGGGCAATTGTCCCAAAAAAGAAAGAACTACAGCAATGTTAACTAAACAGGGATCAGCACAAGTACTTCATTTTCAGGCATGATATTTATCACTGAAACCGCAGAAATATCTAATTAGTGAGGTAGTCCATTTAAGCTTAAGCTATTGTGGTTGGTAAACAATAGAAAAAGTAGTAGAATGAAGGCAGGGACAATAAGGAAAAGGGAAAGGAGAGGAAAGGAAAAGAGAAGGCAAAGGGAAGGAAAGAAATGGCGGCAACATTGCCTAAAGAGAGCGCAGTGAATACTTTTTTCAGATATGCCTTTTCTCACTAAAACCTCAGACAGAGGTGTCTAATAAGTGAGATAGTCAATTTCAGCTTAAGTTATTGAGGTTTGTAAACGATAGAAAGATAGAAGTAGAATGAAGGTAGGAAAGACGAGGAAAATGGAAAGGAAAGAAATGGCAGCAACATTGCCTAAAGAGAGCACAGTGAATACTTCTTTTTCAGATATGCCTTTTCTCACTAAAACCTCAGACAGAGGTGCCTAATAAGTGAGATAGTCAATTTCAGCTTAAGCTATTGAGGTTTGTAAACGATAGAAAGAAAGAAGTAGAATGAGGGCAGGAAAGACAAGGAAAACAGAAAGGAAAGAAATGGCAGCAACATTGCCTAAAGAGAGCACAGTGAAAGTACTTCCTTTTCAGATATGCCGTTTCTTACTGAAACATCAGACAGAGGTGCCTAATAAGTGAGATATTCAATTTTAGCTTAAAGCGGGGGTCCACCTATCTATCGTTTTTTTTTTTTTTTTGAGTTCATTCACAAACTTTTCTTCTCAGCATTACATACTCACATATTGTGTGTAATATGTCCGCCTGTGTCAGATTTCGTCGGAAAGAATAACTTATATTATTCACTACAGGCGGTTTCCATCTTCATTGTGGGCATTTGAAGCCCACAAGCATTTATTTCCTGGATGTGGTGAATGCTGTGCTCCCAGCATTCACCGCTCATTCCCGCACATGCTCAGTGGCATCCTGGGAAGCCTGAGACTAGCTCCCAGGGGTCTGGGAGAGGCTAGAAACACGCCTACTCCCACGGGAGGAGAACCAGGAAGTGCAAAGAAGAATAGAAAAATAAAAGGTAATTACGGCGATTTCAATTTTTTTAAATGGCATGTCAGCATCTAGGCAAGGAAGAGAATACATACAGATATTGTTCGAAATTTGGGTGGAACTCCGCTTTAAGCTATTGAGGTTTGTAAACAATGGGAAGAAAGAAAGACCTCTGCTTCTGATCACCCCCATGCTATGCCACTAATCTCATTCACTAAAAGGTAGGGAGAATTTGGAAAACACAAATAGGAACTTGGTCAATTTTGAAAAGCTCCGCCATTTTGGGGACTTGGAAGTTGGGACTATCCCACTGAAACTTAGGCTTTTGCAAATAACAGGTTTATAATCTCATATTTAGACTGCCGACCATATCCACTTCTCGTAGATATCTCAGCCCAACAATTTTAACTAATAGGACAACTGACTAAGACAAAATGCTTGTTACCAACTCCATAATCGCTGTAATTAAAAACATGCAAAGTATTTTTCTTTAACAACATCATCATTAACGAGGCTCGTTAGCACAGCTGCCTTATTAATTCCTCATCAGCACCGTGTATTTTTTTTTTATTTTCCTGGCTGCGTCCGCGCTCAGCCCCACCTCCTTCCTCCTCATAACGACCTTGGGTGTAATTAAATACCAAGTTTTGGCATTTCGCTTTCCCAATCCGACTTCCCGTTCTATTAAGCCGATTTTTTTTCATGCCTTCCAGCAGCATCAAAAAGGTTAATTTTTCATGACTTAAAATAATCCGTTGCACTGTCCTCAATTAAAAAAAGATTTGCGGTAATTGAACATTGCAGCGCAGCTGTTCTCGCCACAGAGGTAAAGATGGCGCGGGAGGGTTTCCGAAATTGAAGCACGTTTTCCAAAAAAAGTGAAAAATTTGCTCGGTTGTTAACACGCATTCTCATCTGATTCTGAAGAAGAGGAATGGAGATTAATTTCTCTTCTGCTTCCAAAGGACCGTGTTGTGCTGAAAAATGAAGGACAGGTGTAAAAGGAGGAACAACTTTTTGAATCTGAAGAACCTTTGCCAACACGAGAGGACTTGTGGAAGACCTGAACCTAACGTTTACCACCCACCATTTGTCACCAACTGGATCCTACGCGCATGGGCATCCGCAGAACTTTTTTCAGGGGGGAGGGGCATCATTTTACGGTCACCCATGCACCAACCCTTTTCGACAATGTCATTATCATGGTCAGAGACTACAGACGTTGTACAGTCCCTAGGATAAGTAATGGATAATGGCCAGCAGGCCCTCTTACCAGCCCCAGCGAAACTACAGCAATGATCCCTCCAGCTGGACGATCGCTCACTCTGGGTTCCCGGGGCGACTCTGGTCAGTAGTGTAGCACGTCTGCACCCTGGTAGTGGCTCAGTCTTTTTTCTTTGGTGGTGCTGGGCAGTGTGGCTCTCTCTGGTGGCGCTGGGCAGAGTGGCTCTCTCTCTCTGGTGGCGGCGCTCGGCAGCGTGGCTCTCTCTCTGGCTACCGCCCAGCACACTCCTCGTTCTTTGTCCTGTAGCACTCTCTCCCTCAGCTTTTTTCCAGGCTGCAGTCTCTCAATCTCTCTCTTGATTGAGCTGTAGCCTCCTCCCTGTGGAAAATGGGGCCGCCAGTCTTTGGGACTACATGTCCCATGATGCTCTCCTCTCCTTTAATTGGCCCTCAGTTATGGCCAATAGGGAAGGAGCGGGCAGGAAGCTGGGTGGGGAACCTGGTGAGAGCCGCTGTCTCTTCTCCCCAACAGGAGAAAGGGGGGGGGCGAGCGGGAGAAACCTCTGACAGCCCGTGGCTCGCCTTTCTCCTGTCACAGCGCCACCGAGTTCTCTGCTGGACTGAGCAGGGAAAAGAGCCAAAGTCACACTACACTGATGGGGGGGCTTGACAGCACCTTGATGGTGTCAACCCACTGGCGGGTGGCTCCTGGGTGCGGGCTGCCCGCACCCCCATAGCAACGCAACTGTGCTGAATTTAAGATCCGATCCCTGATTCCAGGGGGAATTTACTTGACCTCCCCTTGCCCCTACCTGCGGACGCCCATGCCTACGCGTCATTAATTGTAGTTGAGGGATCATGGTGCAGTTTTAAGGCTTGTGCAGATAGGTGGATCCAGCATGCTTCCAAGTGCATTCCATTTGCATTGAAATCGGTTTGACGTATTTTTTAATCCCAGCTGAAGTTCTCCACAGGTGCAGCTGACCCCCTTCTAAGCTCCATCAAGCTGCTTATATTTGAAAAAAAAAAAAGCTGTTCTGGAGCAAACCAAAGCTGGAGCAGAGGTCTCCAAACTTTCTAAGCAAAGGGCCAGTTTGCTATCCTTCAGACATTAAGAGGGCAAGACTGGGGCCAGTAGGAGAGTGTAAAATGCCCCAGCATAAGTGGGAGTAGACCAGGGGTAGTCAACCTGGGGCCCTTCAGCTGTTGCGGAACTACATTTCCCATGCAAGGCTGGCAGTTACAATTACTCCCAGAGGCATGATGGGACTTGTAGTTCTGCAACCGCTGGAGGGCCCCAGGTTGCCTACTCCTGAAGTAGACAATGTCTCATACATAATGGTCAGGATTTGGAGTAAAAAAAAAAAAACGACATAGTGTCTGTGGTCAGGAGGAGGAGAACGATAGAGCCCTATCTTTGGTGTCAGTGGGAGGAATAGTACCTCATTATTGGCATCAGTGGGAGGAATAGTGCCCCATCGATGGTGTCAGTGGGTGGAATAGAGCTCCATTATTGGTGTCAGTGGGAGGGGTAGTGCCCCATCATTGCTATCAGTAGGAGGAACAATGCCTCATCATTGGTATGAGTGGGAGAAATAATGTCCCTTCATTGGTGTCAGTGGGAGGAATAGTTCTCCATCATTAGTACAGGTGGGGGGAATAGTGTCCCATTATTGGTATCAGTGGGAGAAATAATGCCCCATCACTGGTATTAGTTGGGGGAATAGTGCCCCTCACTGGTGTCTGTGGGAGGAATAGTGCCCTATTATTGGTATCAGTGGGAGGAACAATGCCCCTTCATTGGTGTCAGTGGGAGGAAAAAAGCCACATCACTGGTATTAGTTGTAAGAATAGTAACCCATCGCTGGTATCAGTGGGAGAAATGGTGCCCCATCATTGGTGTCAGAGGGGGGGGACAGTGCCCCATCATTGGTATAGATGGAAGGAATAGTGCTTCACTATTGGTGTCAGTGGAAGGAATAGTGCCCCATCACTGGTATTAGTTGGAAAAATAGTAACCCATCATTGATGTCAGTGGGAGGAATAGTGCCCCATTGTTGGTGTCAGTGGGGTGGGGGACAGTGCCCCATTGTTGGTGTCAGTGGGGTGGGGGACAGTGCCCCATTGTTGGTGTCAGTGGGGGGAACAGTGCCCCATTGTTGGTGTCAGTGGGAGGAATAGTGCCTCATCATTGGTGTCAGTGGAAGCAATAGTGCCCCATCATTGGTGTAGATGGAAGAAATAGTGCTCCATCATTGGTCTCAGTGGGAGGAATAGTGCCTCATCATTGGTGTGAGTGGAAGCAATAGTGCCCCATCATTGGTGTAGATGGAAGAAATAGTGCTCCATCATTGGTCTCAGTGGGAGGAATAGTGCCTCATCATTGGTGTGAGTGGAAGCAATAGTGCCCCATCATTGGTGTAGATGGAAGAAATAGTGCTCCATCATTGGTCTCAGTGGGAGGAATAGTGCCTCATCATTGGTGTGAGTGGAAGCAATAGTGCCCCATCATTGGTGTAGATGGAAGAAATAGTGCTCCATCATTGGTCTCAGTGGGAGGAATAGTGCCTCATAGCTGCGCGTCAATATGGGTTTACAATGGAAGCAATGTTACATCACATCCTATTAGAACAGAGGTTCCTCTGTCCATCATCTCCCAGAGGAAGTAGATCTCTGTCATAGTGATCTATTGCTGGCCGATTGCTGGTGGGGAGATTGATACCATGGGGAATATGAGAAGGACCTAGGGGAAAGACAGAAAGTCCTGCGTTCCATAGCATGGGAGTTGGGTTTCAACTGGTAATCGTGACCCATCGGTCACCTCTATTGAGATTTTGAATACAAACTCCAATAGCGAGTACCTCGGACCTAGTTGGAGATATACACATGAATTCAACACAGTGAAACATATATAAAGGAATCTGTAGGCAAAAACTGAGGCCTCTGCAGAACAAACTTTTTACAGTAATTGAAAAGAAGGTGTGGGGTTTGTATTAGAAATGATCTGCATGGGGGGCTGGACCAAGTCCACGAACCAGATTGTCCACGAAGGAAAAAAAAACATAAAACCAAGAAAAAAAGAGACTTTAATACTTATAAAAAATTATTTTAGTAAATTAAAATAAAAAAGAATAAAAAAAAAAAAAAAAAAAAAAAAAAAAAAAAAACCCTCTCCTCATTAACACCAAGGTCACGCCAAATGTTCTTGATGAGATTTGTGTTTTACTGCGAAAGCATTCCGATTCTTAACAACCGCAAACCTGAGAAAAATTTTGCTGACGTGCTAATTTCTGTTCTTACTAACCTGACTTGATCATATCTAAGGTCCCATTCGATCTTAATGCGTATGTGCCAACGTAGTGCGGTATCGCCATTAAGGCATCAATGGAGTGGCAGAACACCTTAAAGTAGTGAAAAATGGAGATTATATTTTAGTGCAACAACGGCGTGTTTATTGTGAGGGCTGCGGTGAAGGTGCATAGCCTGCTGCAGTAACAGTGCATTGGGGTGCTATTCAAAGTAGCATTAATGCAGGAGTCTCCAAACTTTCTAAACAAAGGGCTAAATCACTGTCCTTCAGACATTAGGGGGGTTGGACTGTGGCAAATTGGAGTAGAAAATGGCTCAGTACAATGCCTCAGGCTTGGTTGTTGGTGGGAGGACGAAAATTCCATCGCACCTATGGTCTGTAGAAGAAGGAATAATGCTCTATTATTAGTAACTGTGGGAAGAATAATTTCCCATCGTTTGTGTTAGAGGAATAGTGCTCCACTGCTGGGTATCAGTGGGAAGAATAGTGCCCGCATCATTGGTAAAACTGATAGTCCCCCATCGTTAGTGTCCTTGGAAGGAATGGTGCCCCATCATTGGTGCTGATGGGAGGTATAGTGCCCCATCATTGATGTCAGTGAATTGATAGTCCCCCATCGTTGGTGTCCATAAAAGGAATGATGCCCCATTGTTGGTGTTATTGGGAGGTATAGTACCCCATCACTGGTATCAGTGGGAAGAATATTGCCCCATCATTGGTGTCAGTGGGAGGAATAGTGCTCCATCACTGGTATCAATGGGCAGAATAGTGCCCCATCATTGGTATCAGTTGGAGGAATAGTGCTCCATCATTGGTATCAGTGGGAGGAAGAGTGCCCCATCATTGGTATCATTGATGTCCATGGAAGGAATGGTGCCCAATTGTTGGCGTTGTTGGGAAGTACAGTGCCCCATTGTTGGTGTCAGTGGAAGAAATAGTCTGCCATTGTTGGTGTCCATGGAAGGAATGGTGCCCCATTGTTGGTTTTAATGGAAGGTATCGTGTCCCAGTGTTGGTGTCTGTGAAAGGAATGGTGCCCCATTGTTGGTGTCAATGGGAGGAATAATTCCCTATCATGGGTGTCAGTGGAAAGAATAGTGCCCCATCATTGGTGTCAGTGGGAGGTATAGTGCGCCATCATTGGTGTCTGTGAAAGGAATGGTGCCCCATTGTTGGTGTCAATGGAAGGAATAATGCCCTATCATTGGTGTCAGTGGGAAGAATAGTGCGCCATCGTTGGTGTCCGTGGAAGAAATAGTGCCCCATCGTTGGTGTCAGCAGAAGAATAGTGTTCCATTGTTGGTGTCAGTAGAAGGAATGGTGTCACCTCGTTGGTGTCAGTGGGAGGAATAGTGTTCCAAGGGCCAGACAAAGGCAAGAAAAATGGCCAAATCTGCTAGTTTGGAAACCACTACATTAATGTGATGTATATTTATTAAAACAAAACTTTTGTGTGGGCTTCTGGACATGCCAGGGGCCACACTAGCGGTCCCTTATAGTTCCCGAGTTGACCGTCACTGGTCTTAGTGAAGAAGATAGACTTGGCTCTATCCAGTTAGACAAGGCCATCCAGTTAAAAGGAAATAAAGTAGTACATACATGGGTCAGAGCAGGTTGCAAACGAGTGTAGGCATACATGGGAATCTAAGTGGACCATCATCCAAGCCTGATTTTGACCAGGACAGAAGATCAGGATACCAAAACCAGCATTCCAAGACTTTACCAAAAGCAGATCATGACGTGGGAACCATGAGTGTGTGCCTATACTGACTCCTGAAAGTATTACACTCCAGGAGCATGGAGATCCAGGACCAAATGCATCACTGTTGGTGCACAGTAAGCAACCACTGATGGTTTGTTGCTCCCAGGTCTGGATGTACATCTTAGGAGCCTAAAAGATGTCTTAAGCTGACTTTTCAGGCATTCTCCATATACAAGTCTATAAAATGTAATGTATTCCACATACAAAATGCACTAAAAATCAAGGCAATACATAAAGTCACAATAGTAATCAAGACATATTGGGTATAATTCTCTTCACGCCCAATGCGTTTCGAACTTAGTGTCTTCCTCAGGGATTGTGAATTTGCACGAGACTCAAAAGCTTGCAATACATATGAAGCCAGGATCGTCGTGTTAAAAAGCTGACTGGCAAACCCCCAGATAAGGCCAAAAAAGGGTGCTTACCGCAGCAAGACCTAAAGCACCAACTCTTTTGTATAGACATTACTTGGGATAATGCATCATTTCCTCAAAATGGTGATCATCCCCAGCTCCAAACACTAGGCCCTGGTCTGGTGGATGTCTGATACAATCATCAGGCAGGAAGTTACCCGGAGTACCTTCCAGTCTAAAGTTCATCTTCCTGGTGGTTGCTGAGAAGATTGTCCATTCAGCAACCACTACACTGTTACTCCACGAGAAGGGTATAATTCTGATCCCAATATAGATCTGTTTGGTTACGCAGACCATTTATGTTTTATCCTGTGGCATAATGAAGGGGAAGTGGTTTGGAATCTGAAACACATTGTTTGGTTTTTATATGACCAATCTATCAACAATTAAAGTTATCTTGGACTCCCCCATCCTTCCTGGTCCTAAGCTCCTTTCTTGTGTTTCTGTGGCTTGAGAAACACAAGGTGCCCATTGAGGGAGCCACCTTGCCAGGGTTATTGGGCTTGTGGGGGGCAGGTTATTGTTTCCGGGAGACTAGTTGCTGCTGGTGGAGGATCTATTGTTGCTGGGAGAGTTTTACTGTTGAAGAGTCTATTCATGCTGGCTGTGGTGGATTTCCCTGGGGGTGGGGGGAATTGATTCTGGGGGTTCTATTGTTGCTGGGGATCTATTGTTGCTGGTAGCTCAAACCATAGAAACACAAGAAAGGTGCTCTGGACCAAGTAGGATGGAGGAGCCCAAGAGAACGTGAATTGTTGATAGACTGGTCATGTACAAACCATACAACGCATTTTGGTTTGGGCTATTGTTGGGTGCCCATTGAGGAAGCCACCTTGCCAGGGTTATGGAGCTTGCTAGATGTTTTCCTGTTCTTGAATACACCAATGAGTTTTCCCTAATTCTTTATCAGCTGCAAGGGATCCTTAATATTCAAAATTTGATCCCCCCATTTGATCTTTGCCATTATGTCACTATTGGCAATCTGATAGGAGTGGGAACACTCCTGTTCTAACCCCTTGGTAGCTGCTGAAGTCCATTGAAGATGCAAAAAAAGAACCCAGCAGGTGACTTTCTCCAGCTGGAAGTGAAATTTCACATTTCGATGCGTCAACCCAGGAAAAATAAAAAAAAAATAGTCCTAAAGGCATAATTTAACAAACACATTATCTTACTGTTCACTTTTAATGTGCATTTTTATTGGCAGCCAAGTTCCATTCCTAGCTGCAAGACCATATGGGTCGTAGGACACCAATTAAAGCCCAGAGTTTACTTCTGTTCTGCTTTCTGGCATGATGCGTGATGGGAACGCGAGGTGGCATCTGTTGCCAGGTGCCAGCAGGCGTGTAGAACAGGTAGCTAATTTCGAGAACCTTCTCACGCTGATACCGCTGTCACCAAGCCCATGCTGATAGAGTGGAAAGGAGCTGCATTATAATGGGGAGATATTGCCTCCCCTCAGATGATCCGTGATTAAAGCGAGCTGCAAGAATGCATCAATTAGGATGTCAAGCACGTTACCTTTTGTATCCTTTTCCTTCTTACCGTTCCATTAGAATTTTTATTTAACAAAACTCATATCTCGCAGCATTCCATTATCCGTCTGCTAATTCCACCAGAAAACAGTGTTCTCGCTAAACGCAATTTTTTTTAAAGAGAAGTGGTCATAAGATTAGGCTTAGGCTGCCGGTATTTACCACCTCCTTAAAAAGTTCCTGTTGCCAGACCATTCATTTCAACAACAATGCTTCTATAATAATATGCATATATTACTGTATGTTATGCATGTTATGTACCGGAAAAAGCCTCCCTTGTGTAGACATCCAAAAGTTATGAGATTGCTGCTGATGCTGCCATCTTGGATGTCATGTCAGCAGCCCCAGCAAACTAAGAACTGTCACTCAAGTAACACTCTATATCAGCCATTCGCAACCAGGGTTCCTCCGGAGATTGCTAGGGGTTCCACGGTTCCTCCGGAGGTTGCTAGGGGTTCTTTGAGCTGTGACCAATTGACCTTCCATTTGAAGGTGTCTGCATAGTTCTGGGGCCAACTTCACCTTGCAGAACTCGAGACATAGCACAATAATTTTCTGATCAGCCATTCCCAACCAGGGTTCCGTAGAACCCTAGGGTTCCTTCAGAGATTGCTGGGGGTTCCAGGGTTCCTCCAGAGGTTGCTAGTGGTTTCTTGAGCTGTGACCAATTGGCTTCTCATCTGAAGATGGCCGCATAATTCTAGGACCAACACCATTTGGCAAAACTAGTGGCATGATCCCAGTAATGTTTCTGATCAGCCTTTCCCAAACAGGGTTCCTTGAAACCCTAGGGTTCCTTCAGAGTATGCTGAGGGTTCCTTAAGCTGTGACCAATTGACTTCCCATCTGGAGGTGCCCAAATAGTTTTGGAGCCAACACCACCTGGCAGAACTAATGGCATGGCACAATAACCTTTCTGATCAGCCATTCCAAACCAGGGGTCCATGGAAGCCTGGGGTTCCTCTAGAGATTGCTAGGGAATCCAGGGTTCCTCCAGAGGTTACCAGGGGTTCCTTGAACTATGACCAATTGACCTCCCAAAAGTATTCAGACCCCTTGAAATTTTCCAAATGTTGTCATGTTACAACCAAAAAATGTAAACATATTTTATTGGGATTTTATGTGATTGACCAACACAAAGTGGCACATAATTGTGAAGTGGAAGGAAAAAAATAAATGGTTTTCAGATTTTTTTACAAATAAATATCTGAAAAATGTGGCGTGCATTTGTATTCAGCCCCCTTTACTCTGATACCCCTAACTAAAATCCAGTGGAACCAATTGCCTTCAGAAGTCACCTAATTGGTAAATAGAGTCCACCTGTTTGTAATTGAATCTCAGTATAACTACAGCTGTTCTGTGAAGCCCTCTGAGGTTTGTTAGAGAACCTTAGTGAACAAACAGCATCATGAAGGCCAAGGAACACACCAGACAGGTCAGGGATAAAGTTGTGGAGAAGTTTAAAGCAGGGATAGGTTATAAAAAAATATCCCAAGCTTTGAATATCTCACGGAGCTCTGTTCAATCCATCATCCAAAAATGGAAAGAGTATGGCACAACTGCAAACCTACCAAGACATGGCTGTCCACCTAAACTGACAGGCCGGACAAGGAGAGCATTAATCAGAGAAGCAGCCAAGAGGTCCATGGTAACTCTGGAGGAGCTGCAGAGATCCACAGCTCAGGTGGGAGAATCTGTCCACAGGACAACTATTAGTCGTGTTCTCCACAAATCTGCCCTTTATGATAGAGTTGCAAGAAGAAAGCCATTGTTGAAAAAAAGCTATAGGAAGTCCTGTTTGCAGTTTGTGAGAACTATGTGGGGGACACAGCAACTTTTTGGCCTAAAAGCAAAACGCTATATGTGGTGGAAAACTAACACTGCACATCACCCCGAACACACCATCTCCACCGTGAAACATGGTGGTGGCAGCATCATGTTGTGGGGATGCTTTTCCTCAGCAGGGACAGGGAAGCTGGTCAGAGTTGATGGGAAGATGGATGGAGCCAAATACAGGGAAATCTAATGCCGCGTACACACGGTCGGACTTTCCGGCATACTTGGTCCGGCGGACCAGAGTGTGCCGGACAATCCGCCCGTGTGTGGGCGGCGGCGGACTTTTCCGGCGGACTTCTTCCCAAAAGCCCGCCGGACCTAGATTTGAAACAAGTTTTAAATCTTTCCGTAGGACTCAGTTTCGGGCGGAAAGTCCGCTCGTGTGTGTGCTGGTCCGACGGAAAGCCCGTTCGTGTGTAGGCTGGTCCGACGGACCAGATACGACGCGAGGGCAGGGTATTGCATCTCGCGCTCTCTGCAATAGGAAAAACAAATCTTCCTATTGCGGTGAGCGCGGTGCATGCCAGGCCCTTAGGTCTGGTATGGATTATAAAGGGAACCCCGCTACGCCGAAAAAACGGCGTGGGGTCCCCCCTAAAATCCATACCAGACCCCCGATCCGAGCACGCAGCCTGGCCGGTCAGGAAAGGGGGTGGGGACGAGCGAGCGCCCCCCCCCCTCCTGAACCGTACCAGGCCGCATGCCCTCAACATGGGGGGTGGGTGCTTTGGGGGAGGGGGGCGCCCTGCGGGGCCCCCCCACCCCAAAGCACCTTGTCCCCATGTTGATGAGGACAAGGGCCTCTTCCCGACAACCCTGGCCGTTGGTTGTCGGGGTCTGCGGGCGGGGGGCTTATCGGAATCCGGGAGCCCCTTTTAATAAGGGGGCCCCCAGATCCCGGCCCCCCACCCTATGTGAATGAGTATGGGGTACATGGTACCCCTACCCATTCACCTAGGGAAAAAGTGTAAGTAATAAAACACACTACACAGGTTTTTAAAATATTTTATTAAACAGCTCCGGGGGGGGATCTTCCTCCGGCTTCGGGGGTCTTCTTCCGGCTTCGGGGGTCCCTCCGCTTCATCTTCTCCCGGCGTCCGGTTGGTTCTTCTCCGCTCTCTTCTCCCGGTGTTCCTGTTCTTCGGCCGGCTCCTCTGCTGTCTTCAAGTAGCTCTCTTGCCAGCAGAGGTCCGGACTTCTGGGCTTCTGGGCTTCTTGGCTTCTCTTCCCCAGATGTTGACACGACGCTCTCTCCTGCTGGACTGCTCTCCGAGGGCTGCGTTGTGACTTATATAGGCGGAGACCCCGCCCCCTTTTGATGTCACAGTCCCTGGGCATGCTGGGACTGTGACGTTTTAGGGGGCGTGGTCAACATCACCCAGTGACCACGCCCCCTAAAACGTCACAGTCCCAGCATGCCCAGGGACTGTGACATCAAAAGGGGGCGGGGTCTCCGCCTATATAAGTCACAACGCAGCCCTCGGAGAGCAGTCCAGCAGGAGAGAGCGTCGTGTCAACATCTGGGGAAGAGAAGCCAAGAAGCCCAGAAGCCCAGAAGCCCAGAAGCCCAGAAGCCAGGACCTCTGCTGGCAAGAGAGCTACTTGAAGACAGCAGAGGAGCCGGCCGAAGAACAGGAACACCGGAAGAAGAGAGCGGAGAAGAACCAACCGGACGCTGGGAGAAGATGAAGCGGAGGGACCCCCGAAGCCGGAAGAAGACCCCCGAAGCCGGAGGAAGATCCCCCCCCGGAGCTGTTTAATAAAATATTTTAAAAACCTGTGTAGTGTGTTTTATTACTTACACTTTTTCCCTAGGTGAATGGGTAGGGGTACCATGTACCCCATACTCATTCACATAGGGTGGAGGGCCGGGATCTGGGGGCCCCCTTATTAAAAGGGGCTCCCGGATTCCGATAAGCCCCCCGCCCGCAGACCCCGACAACCAACGGCCAGGGTTGTCGGGAAGAGGCCCTTGTCCTCATCAACATGGGGACAAGGTGCTTTGGGGTGGGGGGGCCCCGCAGGGCGCCCCCGTCCCCCAAAGCACCCACCCCCCATGTTGAGGGCATGCGGCCTGGTACGGTTCAGGAGGGGGGGGGGGCGCTCGCTCGTCCCCACCCCCTTTCCTGACCGGCCAGGCTGCGTGCTCGGATCGGGGGTCTGGTATGGATTTTAGGGGGGACCCCACGCCGTTTTTTCGGCGTAGCGGGGTTCCCTTTATAATCCATACCAGACCTAAGGGCCTGGTATGACCCGCGACGGGGCTCGCAAGGTGTCAATCTCGCCGATAAATGCGGCAAGATTGACATCCTTTGCTAGTCCCGTCGCACCCGAGTCACGTTCAAAATGAATGGACTTGTCCGTGTGTGGGCAAGTCCGTTCATTCTGAAAGTCCGCCGTAACTCCGGCGAAAGTCCGTCGGAAAGACGGGCGGACTTAGCCCGCCGGAAAGTCCGGGCGTGTGTGGGCAAGTCCGTCCGTTTTAAAGTTCGGCGCACCTGGCGGACAAAGTCCGTCGGAAAGTGTGCCGGACCAAGTAGGATAGAAAGTCCGACCGTGTGTACGCGGCATTAGAAGAAAACCTTCAGAGTCTACAAAAGACTTGAGACCGGGGTGGAGGTTCACCTTCCAGCAGAACAACGACCCTAAACATACAGCCAGAGCTACAATGGAATTATTTATATCAAAGCATATTCATGTGTTAGAATGGCCCAGTCACAGTCCAGACCTAAATCCAACTGAGAATCTGTGGCAAGACTTAAATTGCTCTTCACAGACGCTCTCCATCCAATCTGACAGAGCTTGAGATATTTTACAAAGAAGAAGAATGGGCAAAAATGTCCCTCTCTAGATGTGCAAAGCTGGTAGAGACATCCCCAAAAAGACTTGCAGCTGTAATTGCAGAGAAAGGCGGTTCTACAAAGTATTGACTCCGGGGGGCTGAATACAAATGCACATCACACTTTTCACATTATTATTTGTAAAGAATTTTGAAAAACATTTATCATTTTTCTTTCACTTCACAATTATGTGCCACTTTGTGTTGGTCTATCAAATAAAATACATTTACCTTTTTGGTTGTAACATGACAAAATGTGGAAAATTTTAAGGGGTTTGAATACTTTTTCAAAGCACTGTAGTTCTGAGGCCAATACCACCTGGCAGAACCAGGGGCATGGCACAATACTTTTTCTGAGCTGCCATTACCAACCAGGATTCCTCTAGATATTGCTAGGCATTCCTGGGATCCTCCAAAGGTTGCTAGTAGTTCCTTGAACTGTGACCAATTGACTTCCCATACGAAGCTGCCCGCATAGTTCTGGGACCAACACCACTTGGCAAAACCAGTGGCATAGCACAATGATCTTTCTGATCAGTCATTCCCAACCAGGGTTTCATGAAACCCTAGAGTTGTTCCTTAAGGGTTCCTTGAGCTGTGGCTGATTGACCACCTATCTGATAGTTCCTTCGATCTTCTGGGGCCAACAACTTGGCAGAGCCAGCTAGATGACACTAATGAACTGTAAGGGAAACATTCTGGAGAACACTGTAAGGGGAGACATTCTTCTCACTGGCCACAAATGAAAGGGGCATTTTCTCACTGACCACCAATGAATTTTAGCCTGGGATCCCCTTGACGTGAAAACGACTTCAGGGGTTCATCTGGGGTACATAAAATGTTATGCAAGTCGGTGAGAGGAGGGGCAGAAGAGCTGGGCCAGCACAGATGGCAATTAGCCACTCCCAGAAGAGGAGAGGCCTATGATGTGCAAGGAGGGAGGAAGCTATGCAAGGAAGTGTAGTCAATGTCAAAGACAGCTCCCAGTCTCTAGCACTGATAGGTAGCTGGTGGGTCAGGCTTCCAATCATGTGACCACTGTGGTTGGTCATGTGGCTACAGTGGTCATGGAAAGAGGCAGACCTTCCCATCCTCCCGAGCCTAATAGTCCAGTTAAAGGGATGCCAGTGCTGGGCGGGAAGGGGTTAAAAGGATAAAACATAGGGAAATAAATGCACATGTGTGGCAGGGATGTACTGCGCATGTTCTTTTTTTTCTGAGGTCTAAAACGGCTTGTCCATCTAAGAATTGCCCAGCCACAGGGTGACAACTCTGCAGCAATTTACTGCAAAACAGCCAACGTTGCCACCCTGGAAAGCCAACGGATCTAAAGCTATCAACAATAATAACAAAACAAGATCAACAACACAGCGATGTTACAATGTTGTGTAATAAACTTCGCTAATAAAATGTTACAATGTAACTCTAGTGGCAGACTGTATCATATTAAGCCTTTTTTTTTTTTGCCTGGAGTCCTACTTTTAACATTGTAGCCAGTTAGGTTAACCCCTTCTCTGCTGCCATCAGTGGCTCCCCGCCAGAGGTAGAGCGTCTTTCTGTCTCTAGATCCGCGCTGATGAAGGACTATCCCGCCGCGGTCCCAGTCAGGTGTAACTCCCGGGCGACGGAGAGGGGCTGACATGATTAATTCCTGCCCAGAGGAGCCCATTATCCGAGGGGGATAAGTAATCCGCTCTGGCAGCTTGCGCTCTATATTGGATAGTTAACCCCCGCCGGTCGGCTGACACCGATGCAATTATTATGGGGCGACAAGGCCGCCAGCAAAACACTTTACATATGGATGGGCAGATAGAGTAGTTATCTGTTGACAGCAACCAGCCAACACAATGTAGCTTTTTTTTTTTTCTTTTTCAGCTCCATGGCGGCACTTTCTACTGGAAAATGGGTCTAGTTGAGGCAACCAACAATGCGCAAAGTGCGTTACGTTATAACGGGATCCATCCTTTACGGGTCTTTGCGCGGCTTTATTGACTGAACCCAAACGAGTTATCTCTCCTCTTACATCCTCCTGCTGAGATGTCTCTGTTCTGGGAGGACAGTCCTTCTTCTGAACTCCAGTGTCATTTATAGCTGAGCTTTAGGCAAACCGCCTTAATAACAAACACATACAAGGGAGCCGATATACCTGCCAAAGGATTTGTATTTCTGTACATGCAGAGCTGAGAAATCTCAGGACAGTAGAGCCGCGTCAGTGACCTCATTCTTCTCCACTGCAGTGGTGCAATAAAGCCCGGTCACCTACCACCCCCTGCACAGGGGCATTGCTAGGTCGCAAAAGGACCAAGGGATTCAGCCCAAAGGCCAAGGCCGGAAACGGGGGGGGGGGGCTTTTTTTTTTTGGCTGGGCCGTGACCTACCTGACCTACCTGATCTACATACACTAACCTACCTGACCTACATACACTAACCTACCTGACCTACATACACTAACCTACCTGACCTACATACACTGACCTACCTGATCTACATACACTAACCTACCTGACCTACATACACTGACCTACCTGATCTACATACACTAACCTACCTGACCTACATACACTAACCTACCTACATTGACCTACCTACACTGACCTATATACACTGATGGTAGTGACCTACCTACACTGACCTGCCTGACCCACATACACTGACATTTACATACACTGTCTGACCTACCTCAGCTCCGCCGTGGTGTGTGGTGTCACAGCAGCCAGGTAGTCAGTCAGTCCTCAGAGGAGGAGGAGAAAAGGATAGGAAAGTGGCCCGCCCGAGCGCCGAGCGGGGATGTGGCGCGGCGGCCGCTTTGTAATTCCCACCTTCTGGAGCCTGCAGCGCCTATGATGGATGTCACACGTCCCGCGGTCCCGGCATTGGACCAGTGGGACATCCATCATAGGCGTTGCAGGCTCCAGAAGGCGGGACCTACTATGGGACTTGGCAGCACTCAGTGGCGCTCGGGATCAGATCGGTCCCGACACTCGCCACTCGGGGCTAACAATGGAGAGCTGCATGCCTGAGATTCTGGGCTTTTCGGGGTCACATTCGGGGCTTCAGCCCCCCCTAGCCACCCCCTCCCTACGCCCCTGCCCCTGCATGTGATTGGACAGGGAAGGAACAGCAGTAGGCTGAGCCCATCTCTCTGCTTATTACCCCTCTGTCATGGTTCTTCTCATGCTCCGTACACACGATCAAATTTTCCGACAACAAATGTTGGATGTAAGCTTGTTGGCGGAAAGCCCGACCACGTGTATGCTCCATCGAACATTTGTTGGACTTTCCGCCAACAAATGTTGGCTAGCAGGTTCTCAAATTTGTCAGACTTTCCGATCGTGTGTACACAAGTCCGTCTCACAAAAGTCCACGCATGCTTAGAATCAAGTACGAGCCGGAAGCGGTCGGTCTTGTAAAACTAGTGATCGTAATGAAGATATCATGAAGATATCACATGACTATTGAGCTTCCTTTTTATCGGCTTGCCGTACGTCTTGTACGTCACTACGTCACTACGTTCGTAATTGTTGGCCAACATTTGTGTGACCGTGTGTATGCAAGACAAGTTGAAGCCACCAACCTTCGAACAAAATTCCACGATTTTGTTGTTGTCGGAAAGTCCGATCGTGTGTACGGGGCATTAGGATCCATGCACACTAGATGCTCAAAAACCACTGAAAAAAACCCTGAATAAAAACTGCTAATATTTAGCGTTTTTGCAGTGTTTAAACGTTTAAAGAGTTTTTAAAAGTGTTTAGGAGCTGTAGCGTTTTTGTTAAGGAACAGGCAGCTACTGGCATCCTTAACAATCAGTGAAGAGCTGGTTGTTAAAAAGAGAAGTATGGGGTTTTATTCAGGGGCATAACTAGAAATAGCAAAATGTTGTATGGGGCCCCCCTGCAACAAGCCCCCCCCCCCCCACAGCTGCCCTAGTGTCAATGCAGCGTGACCTGTGCCACATACAGCGTTACCTGTGCCCAATACAGCATTACCTGTGCCCAATTCAGCATGACCTGTGCCCCATACAGCCCCACTTATGCAGAGGAAGAGGCAAGCCACCCGGATCAGCAGAGAGCGGGATTGCCCGCTGTAATAGCTTTCATTTGAATTTTCCGTCTTCCCGGGGCTCATCGTCACATAGCCCAATCTCTTGGCCCAACGCCTTTGATGACGTCACATGTCCCGCATTGGATCGGCGTTCTGTCTATCAAAGGCACCGGGCCAAAAGGTGGAGCTATGTGAACACTGGAAGTTCTAATGAAAGCTCTTACATCGGGCAATTCAGCTCTCTGCTGCTCTGCTGATACGGACAGCTCGCCTCTTCCTTTCCTCTCTCTTCCCCTGGCTGGGAGACTGTGCCGGCGGTGTTCTTATCCTCACTGGGCCCCACTCGACTGCGGGCCCCATAGCGTCCACATGGGTCGCTATGGTGGTAGTTACGCCCCTGGTTTTATTTATTTTTTAAGAATCATACTTACCTAGATGCAGCAGCAGCCCATCCATAAGGGCCCCCCCCCCCAATCTCTATGCAGGGGGCTGGATGCATAGAGTTCTTCAGGTTTTTTTTTTTTGTTTTTTTTTACAAAGCACATGATTAGAGCCAGAGGCTCAAAAAAAAAATTGGCTTCAAAAAGCCAAAAAGAGCACTGCTCCCTGGTGACCGTCAGTCACCAGCTCTCTGCTCTGTCCCTCCTTGCTCACTGGAGCGCTGGGCTGTGGAGGGGGCAGGAGGGGCCGGCTCAGGCTCTCAGCGGCGCCAGTCCAGGCATGTGGGCGGACCCTCTCTGTGATGTCAGCCGACAGCAGGCTGAAGCCCGCTGTCGGCTGAAAATGGTTTACAAGAGTGCAGAACAAACTGCATTCCTGTGATCCACAGGAGAAGTACAGCCAAACAAGCTTTGACTGTACTGCTTTAAGCTGCGGGCCAGCAAGCCGACTGTTGCATCCTTAACAAAGGATGACCTATCAGCTGTCAGCGGGGTTCCCTGCTTACAACTGAATGTAAACTAAACAATTGCCGGCAATAAAAAATTAAGTATAAAACAGCATGGGGGTTCCCCCAATCAATACCAGGCCCTCCGGGTCTGGTATGTATCCTAAGGGGAACCCCACGCCAAAATTTTAACATAAAATGGTGTGGGGTCCCCCCCAAAATCCATGCCAGACCCTTATCAAGCATGCAGCCCATGAAAGGAGGGGGGGGTGAGCGAGCACCCCCCCCCCTCCCCTGTCCTGAACCATACCGGGCCACATTCCCTCAACATGGAAAGGATGCTCTGGGGCAGGGGGGCTCAGCCCACAAAGCACCTTGTTCCCATGTTGATGCAGACAAGGGCCTCGTCCCTGGCCGATGGTTGTGGGGGTCTGCAGGTCAGGGACTTATCGGAATCTGAAAGCCCCCTTTTACAAGGGGGCCCCCAAATTTCACCCCCCATGTGAATGAGTATGGGGTACATAGCATTTTAGACGCCCCCCAGGGGTATTCTGTATTTAGGACCTGTTCTTTTAGTCATACTCAGGTAGAAGACTCTTGAGTGCCCCCTCTCTTTTCCATAAGCATGCAGGCCAGGACCAGAGTGGGACGAGCGAGCGCCCCCCCCCCCCCCTGTTCTGAGTCATGCCAGGCCACATGCTCTTAAAATTTAATGCTTTGGGGCAGGGGGGCTCACCCCCCCAAAGCACCTTGTTCCCATGTTAATGCGGACAAGGGCCTCTTCCCCACAACTCTGGCTGGTGGTTGTCCGCATTAACATGGGAACAAGGTGCTTCGGCGGGGTGAGCCCCCCCCGCCCCAAAGCATCCCCCACATGTTGAGAGCATGTGGCCTGGTATGATTCACGACTGGTGGGGGGGCGCTCGCTTGTCCCAGATCCCGGGGTACATAGCATTTCATCCCCCCCCAGGGGTATTCTGTAGTTAGGACCTGTTCCTTTAGTCAGAAGATTCTTGAGCATTGGGCATCACAGGGATGTTTTCCAGATTTGCTTTACAACTGATGGTCAAGACCTTCTGGAGGTATACTTGGAATGTTAGGATGGAATAATCCACTATGCATATGGAACACCTTTGGGAGATGTTATATTACAAGTCCGTCCAGCCCTGAAGAGGTGGCTGCATCTCAAAACGCGTTAACCCTGGTTTTAGATTCACTTTAAAAAAGAAAGAACAGTTTTTGGTTTTATTTACTGTATTTTTCTTTATCTCCCCATTGGGAAAATTTACCCTCACTTTCTCTTGTGCCAACAGAAAAATGTACTAAAATCACATCGGACAATCACCCCCCTCCCCCCATAAAGTCATTGCTCGCTTTTCGTTTTGTAACAGGTCCTCTTGCCGTAATTTCCAGCTGGGTTAACCGCCGCTCTATGAAATGTCTCTCTCTCTGCCGAGCGGATTCATTTGTATTCATATCTTTTTTTTTTTCCTGCGTGGCAATAAAAAAAAAATAAAAATCTAACAACCGAGTGTGAGAAATAACCTGGCGGTTCGGCCCCGGCCACAATGCGTCTCGGCGGCCTCATTCCTCACCGGGTCAAGTAGAAAAATATTGTCTGTTACAGGAGTGAGATCGGGAGAACATAATACTGAAATCTGTTCGCGGCAAAAGCACCCTCCAGAGGAAGCGACGCTGAATCTTCCCGCTGAAATACGCCTAGCGGTTTAGGGCATCCATTTTTACGCCCCCCCTCCTTGTTAATCTCCTGGCCACGTTTCTCAGGTCAGGGTCCCCCTGAAACCACAACTTTTTTTTACAATCCCCCTTTGCTTTATGGCTTTTTTTTTTTTTAACCGGGAAGGCCGTTTTCGTGGCCCCCAGGATTTACCGCTCAGGTTTTTATCAATGCGCAGCCCCAACTCGGCATTGAAGGGTCGTAAAATTGCAAGAGGAATAATTTTTTTAATTTTTTTTTTCCAGGCGTCTTGAATTTTCCGCCATGCCTTGGGCCTAATAGAGCCCTGGACCGATCTGTCCTTTCTTCTCGGAGTATTTCATTTTTTTTTTTTTACTTTTCCGAGCGCAATTCCAAGATGGAAGAAAAATAATTTGGCTGTAGAAATTTTTATGAAATCGAAATAAAGGAGAAACAGTGTAATAACTTCGTATGGTTATATTTTACGGCGCGGAAAAGGAAATAAATAAAAGAGCGCGCCCGTAAATAAAGCGGGGAATGGTACAAAATGTTTAAAATGAAAGCCGCTGACATCGCTATAATACAAAATTTACAGTTTTTTTTTGTATATCTTTTTCCTTTTTTATTTTCATTTTTTATTTTGCTGAATGGACTGCACTGCCACGTCTATACTGAAGCCCCCTGACATAATTATGATGTCGACGCTATCAACTGCCACTATGATGGCCTCTCAACTGCCGCTTCCAATATTCCAATGCCATTTGCAAATTAATAACATTTTAAAGTGGAAAAATACTGCAGTACTGATGATGGAGCACTACTTCTTCCACAGACACAATGAGGCACCATTACTTCCACTGACACTAATGATGGGACACTATTCCTCCCACTGACACCAAAGATGGGGCACTATTCCTCCCACTGATACCAATGATGGGACACTATTCCTCCCACTGACACCAATGACGGGACACTATTCCTCCCACTGATACCAATGATGGGACACTATTCCTCCCACTGATGCCAATGATGGGACACTATTCCTCCCACTGACACCAATGATGGGACACTATTCCTCCCACTGATACCAGTGATGGGGCACTATTCCTCCCACTGATACCAATGATGGGGCACTATTCCTCCCACTGACACCAATGATGGGACACTATTCCTCCCACTGACACCAATGATGGGACACTATTCCTCCCACTGACACCAATGATGGGGCACTATTCCTCCCACTGACACCAATGATGGGACACTATTCCTCCCACTGACACCAATGATGGGACACTATTCCTCCCACTGACACCAATGATGGGACACTATTCCTCCCACTGACACCAATGATGGGACACTATTCCTCCCACTGACACCAATGATGGGACACTATTCCTCTCACCGACACCAATGATGGGACACTATTCCTCCCACTGATACCAATGATGGGACATTATTCCTTCCACTGACACCAATGATGGGACACCATTCCTCCCACTGATACCAATTATGGGACACTATTCCTCCCACTGACACAATGATGGGACATTATTCCTTCCACTGACACCAATGATAAGACACTATTCCTTCCACTGACTGACATAAATGATGGGACACTATTCCTCCACTAACACCATTTCAGCCATGTGGAGACAGGGGGAGGAGTCAAATAGGAGTGTAAATTTTGACTTGAGCCATTGAGCTCTGTTAACAGGCATTTTACAACAGAAGGAGGAAATTGAAAGCACGTGAAAAACTGAAAGTCAGAATGCATAACATCTACATGCATGTGACAGGGTGACAAGGCAGGATCACAGTTGGGAGATGGGGAGAGAAAGTTGTCACCCTCTAATAGGAGGTGCCCGAACAAGAACCTTCATGGAGGGATCACCAGGGATTAATATAATTATTTCTGCCTTTGTTAAATGGAGCCATGTAGCAATAGGGGAGGAGTCAAATAGGAGTGTAAATTCTGACTTGAGCTACTGGCTCTGTTAACAACTGGCATTTTACAACAGAAGAAGATAAGTGCCTGAACAGGGACCTTCATGGCAGGTTCACCATGGATTATTTGTATTAATTTAGCCTATGTTTAAAACTTCAGATGGAACCATATGGAGACAGACAGGGGGGGGGGGGGTCAGATAGGAGTGTACATTTTGAAGTGAGCTATTGAGCTCTGTTAACAACTGGCATTTTACAACAGAAGGTAAGGAGAAAATTGAAAGCACATGAAAAGCAGCCTATTGTCAGAACGTTAGAATGCAACATACATGTGACAGAGTGACAACGCTGGATTACAGTTGGGAGACGGAGAGAGAACACAAAATTCTTGTTGTTTCAAATAAACGTTTAATGCATGACAAAGGATTCCCAGAGTGTAACTTTTGACTTGAGCTATTGAGCTCTGTTAACAACAGGTAATTTACTACAGAAGGTAAGGAGAAAATGTAAAGCACAAGAAAAGGAGTCTATTGGCTGAATGTCAGAATGCAACATGCATGTGACAGAGTGACAACGCGGGATTACAGTTGGGAGACGGGGAGAGAACGTTGTCACCCTGTAATAAGAAGTGCCTGAACAAGGACCTTCATGTCAGGTTCACCAGGGATTATTTTAATTATTTCTGCCTATGTTTAAAACTTCAGATGGAACCATATGGAGACGGGGGGGGTGTCAAATAGGAGTGTCAATTTTGACTTGAGCTATTGAGCTCTGTTAACAACTTGCATTTTACAACAGAAGGCAAGGAGAAAATTGAAAGCACATGAAAAGCAGCCTATTGGCAGACTGTCAGAATGCAACATACATGTGACAGAGTGACAACGCGGGATTACAGTTGGGAGACGGGGAGAGGACGTTATCACCTTGTAATAGGAAGTGCCTGAACAAGGACCTTCGTGGCAGGATCACCAGAGATTATTTTAATGAAATCTGCAGAACGAAAAAATTTAGGAAATGACTTTTGAAATGAAAGGGCAGCCCGCTGGTTCTTCTTTAACCGCCAACATTCCTATTACTTGCACATTGAGCAATAATCCCCTCTCCCCCCGATGTTAGTACATAATGAATACAGCTGATCAGATTCCAGGAGGCGTCAGCAAAACAAGCCAGATCATATAAAACAATAGGCAGCCCCCCTCCCCCCCCCCCCCCGCAAGCAGGAATGAGAGTAACCAGAGAGCGGGCCCCACACTGAGCCGTCGCTGTGCTGCACTGGGCTCCGCGCATCTTAATGGACTAATTTAAGTCACGCCGTTGATAGTCTCCTGGTGTTCCCAACAGCCGCGTAATCTGCAGAAGTGTATGAATGGCGGTCCACTCCAAATGAAAGGACAAGAAAACATTAATTTCCACATAATGTCCCGCTGTCACCGGCGCCGCCATCGACCCGCGATTGTCATGTCCCCCCCCCCCCACCTCCAGGTACCCAAAGGCCGCGGAATTGGCGCAGATTCATTCTCTCTCCATTACTGTCAGGAAGCAGCTAATAAAATTCCAGAGATTGCCTGTCATTACGTGTTCATCATATAGATGCACGAAACGCGCACGAGGGGTACATGTATGGAGCGGACAGCTGGAGAGCTTTCCATAAATAAGATGTTTCATTGCCTGAGCTTTGCGAGTGCTGGAAGTCACCTGTAATCCGATCACTTATGGCTCAACAGCAATATAGACGCCTAGAGAGAGACATCCGCCGCGCACACAGCAATAACGCGCTGGTCGCCCGACGGTTTTTATATTACGTTCATAATATTTCCTTTACTGTCATGATAAACCCCCTCGACGCGGAACGCAAAAATGAACTCATTTTGGCTACCTATGCGCGTCGTAGTAAAACTGTACATTTCTTTAGACATTCTTCGGATGTTCCTGAATCTCCGAATTACAATAGTGACGAATTTAAACAAATCCGAAATAACGAAACAAAATATTGATTTGAAAGCGCAATCAAATTCGAAAATGAGAGAATAAAATGAAATAAAATAATAGAACAGAAAATAAAGGAATAGAATAGAAAATAGTAAAACAGGACAGAAAAGAATAGATAAGAAAAGAAAAAAATAGAACAGAAAATATGAGAATAAAATAGAATAGAATAAAATATAGCCGTCTGGATCCTGAGGAAGCAAGTGCTTCTCGAAACCCGTTGATCCTAAATTCCAGATATCACATCACTAACTTGATGTTGAGGACCCTATGTGTCAATTCATTTGTTCATTTTAAACATGGAAGTGATAACAAATTTGGTTGTTTTGTTCTGTGTGATTTCTTGGTGGCCCATTTAAAATCCAAGTTCTTCACCTCGGCTTCCTGATGTAAAATGATTATCAATCATGATAACCCCCCCCCACCAGACAATGTTTCTCCGACTCCATGATAACCTGGGACCTGGTTACGTTCCCCCAACCCCCCCCTCTGCCGTATTTCCACCAATAGATGACAGATCCCTGCAGTGTAAACACCAGCACCGGACATCGGGGGGGGGGGGGGGGGCGCCGTCATTGACCCAATATGGTTTCTATACAGCATCCTGGGATTCGGGCGGATGGCCAAACTCACCAAATACGAGCCAGGATTGGGTCAAACCGAGTAGCGGCCCGTCCATCCATGCATCCGGCCCCCTAATCTACATGCAGGGCGCCGGACGCATGGCTTCAAATGGGGGTGTTTTTTTGTTTTTTTTTAGGCACGTGGTTACAGCCAGAAGCTCCAATTGGCTTCAAAACAGGGTGGGCCCGGGGCTGCAGAGCATTGCACCTGAAGCCCACCCAGTTGTGTGACACCAGCGAATGAATATTTGCTAGTGTCACACTAATTCTCCTCCCGGCCAATCAGGAAGCGGGTCTGAGACCCGTTTCTGGATTGGCCTGAAAGGAGAAGCTTTGCTGGCTGCCGGGAGGAGGAGACGCGAGGAGATCGCTTATCCCGGAGGGAAGCCCAAGATAAGTGACACGGCCGGGTAACCAATGGCCCGGGGGGGGGGGGGGGCTGGGGGGGGAGGCGACTGACTAAACCGGGGCGGGGGTCTGGCTGTGCACAGTTTGCTGCCCCTCCCCCCAATATAATACCACCGGCCACCACTGGTCAAATCCATGTTTAAAGCGGAACCTTCAGTCATTTTTTCATCTTTCCATCTATTAAATCTTCTGCCCTTGTTGTTGTTGTTTTAACTTTGGATAGTAAAACATTTTTTTTTTCTGCCAGTAAATCCCTTATACAGCCCACTTCTTGTTTCCTGTCTGGTCATTAGCCGAGGATTATGACATCATGCACATTTCTCTCTCTCTCTTGTGTGAGTTTGCCAGGAAAGGAGGGGGGATGAGTCATAAAAGGGCCAATGAGAGCTGCAGAGCTGGAGGTGTGCCTCTGTGTGTCTGTGTAAATCCAGGAAAGTGAACAGGCAGCAGCTTCAGCTGCCCACACTTAAAATGGCTGCAGCCAGACTCAGTGGAGGGAGATTTCTGCAGCGTATTTGGCAAGTACAGAACCCCAGTATATATAAAATAAAAATGCAAAGTGGTTGGAGGGAAGCTTCAGAATGGCAAAGATGTTTTTTATTACAAATCATGTGAGCAGACTGCAGTTCTTCTTTAAACTGAACCCGAATCTCTTCCCTAATAATGGGGGGTGATCAAGGGGAAAAAAAAAAAAAAAAAATTCCCCATGCGCACCCAGCTCTAAGATAATTAGCCGAACAGGAAAAAAAGGAAAAAAGAATTCCGAAACATTGAAGGGAAAACATTGCGACTAATTAGAAGGACGTAATGGGTAGAAGATTGCGATTCCGTGGAGTTCAGTCACTTTACTTCTGTGAGTCCCGATGTATTAATTATTGAATTCATAGACGTTGTGTGAGCGCGCGGTCTCAGGTCACACAATGCTGAGACGCGAATTGTCAGATCCGCGGGGACAGCGCGCCGATCATTGAAGTTTTATTAATTTGTAATTATCCTCAGGGGGGGCAAAACTCATAACGATGCCGTAATACCGAGAGGCAAAAAAAAAAAGAAAAAGTGAACTAAAGTGCATGCAAGACCAAAACTTTATATTGTGGATAAAGTATGGAAGGGTTAGGACCCCTGTCTGGCTTTTATTGCTAATACAGTCAATTTGTTTGGAAAAAAACCCCTCCCCCTCCAGGTGATCTCTGTACATTGCAGGGATTGTAATAAACTTTGTAGCAGATTCTTACCTTTTGTTACTCTGAAGAAATAGCTGTTTGTTTCCCCATGTCCTGTGCAGAGTGATTCTGAATGGGAGGGTCTGGTTCATTATAATTAATTAGGGTTGCACTGATGCCAGTTTTTAGGCCTCATTCACACGGGGCGGATCCGCTCAGCTCTGTCCGCCAGCTTAGCGGGAGGGAGATCTCTCCGTTGATCTCCGCTGAGCCGGCGGATGAGGAAGGTCCCTCTCTGCTCACTGAGCGGAGAGGGGCCTGTCAGAGCGCTGCCGATTCCTATGGAGAGATCGGACGAAAATGGAAAGCATGTCCGTTTTCATCAGATCTCATCCGATCCGCCAGGACGGATGCGAACGCAGGGCCATCCGTCTGATTTTAGCGGATCGGATGTCAGCGGACATGGTGACCGCTGACATCTGTCGCTCTATAGAGTAACATGGAGCGCCCGTTCAGGTCTGCCTAAAAAAGTGACAGGGGCCTAAAGATTGAGTACCGATACTTTTTGTAGTACTCGCCTGTACCGGTTATGATCCTTTTCTTTTATGTCACGTGACTGTGGCACTAATATGCAGCTCTGATGGGCACTGATAGGTCGCTAATTAGGTGGCACTGATATGCAGCACTGATAAGTGGCACTTATGGGCTCTGATGAGGCGGCACTAATGGGGTGGCACTGATATGCAGCACTGATAGGTGGCACTGATGCGCGCTGAGGCGGCACTGATGGGCGCTGATAGGTGGCACTGATGAGGCAACACTGATGGTGTGGCACTGATATGCAGCACTGATGGGCACTGATGGGTGCTGATGAGGCGGCACTGATGGGGTGGCACTGATATGCAGCACTGATAGGTGGCACTTATGGGCTCTGATGAGGCGGCACTAATGGGGTGGCACTGATATGCAGCACTAATGGGCACTGATGAGGCGGCACTGATGGGCGCTGATGAGGAGGTGCTGATGAGGCAGCACTGATGGGGCGGCACTGATATGCAGCACTGATGGGCACTGATAGGTGGTACTGATGGGGTGGCACTGATATGCAGCACTGATGGGCACTGATCGGCGCTGATGAGGCAGCACTGATGGGGTGGCACTGATATGCAGCACTAATGGGCACTGATGGGCGCTGATGAGACGGTACTGATGGGGTGGCACCGATATGCAGCACTGATAGGTGGCACTTATGGGCACTGATGAGGCGGCACTGATGGGCGCTGATGAGGAGGTGCTGATGAGGCAGCACTGATGGGGCGGCACTGATATGCAGCACTGATGGGCACTGATAGGTGGTACTGATGGGGTGGCACTGATATGCAGCACTGATGGGCACTGATCGGCGCTGATGAGGCAGCACTGATGGGGTGGCACTGATATGCAGCACTAATGGGCACTGATGGGCGCTGATGAGACGGCACTGATGGGGTGGCACCGATATGCAGCACTGATAGGTGGCACTTATGGGCTCTGATGAGGCGGCACTAATTGGGTGGCACTGATATGCAGCACTAATGGGCACTGATGAGGCGGCACTGATGGGCGCTGATGAGGAGGTGCTGATGAGGCAGCACTGATGGGGCGGCACTGATATGCAGCACTGATGGGCACTGATAGGTGGCACTGAAGGGTACTGATGGGGTGGCACTGATATGCAGCACTGATGGGCTCTGATCGGCGCTGATGAGGCGGCACTGATGGGGTGGCACTGATGAGGGTGCACTGATGGGCGCTGATGAGGAGGCGCTGATGAGGCAGCACTGATGGGGCGGCACTGATATGCAGCACTGATGGGCACTGATAGGTGGCACTGAAGGGTACTGATGGGGTGGCACTGATAGGGTGGCAATGATATGCACTGATAGGTGGCACTGAAGGGCACTGATGGGGTGGCACTAATATGCAGCGCTGATGGGCACTGATAGGTGGCACTGATGAGGCATGGACTGTGTCAGTATTTTTTTTTTTTTTATTTCAATTTTTTTTTATTATTTTACAATTTAATTATTTTTGTTATATATGTATTTATTATTATTATTATTATTATTATTATTATTATTATATATGTATTTTTTACAATTACTTTTTTTGGGGGGGGGGGGGGGCAATGGCCGGAGTCAGTGTTTTTTTTTTCTTTTTTTTTTAATTTTATAATATATATTTTATAATAATATATATTAAATTGTAAAAATTAATAATTTTTACAATTTAACCTTTAAGCATTTTGTTTTACAATTCTTTCTTTTATTTATTTATTTTATTATCAGCCCTGTTGGGAGGGGTGGGTTTGGTGAGATATCAGGGGTCTGAACAGACCCCTGACATCTCCCCTTTGAGACAAAGAAAGGGATTGAGGACACAGATTCCCCAGTCCCTTTCTCTGTAGCCTCAGCTGCACTGAAGATGAATGGACAGGAAACATCCTCAATGCAACTCCGGCATGAACAGGCCCACCGGCATTTTTTTTTTAATAAAAAAAAAAATGCTCCCAAGGACCTATAGGCAGCTGAGAAATGTAAAAGAAATCAAATATATATAAAAAAATGTCTATATTGCATACAAATATATATGGAACATAAATTAAAAACTACACGAGCTCTGGAATGCACGATATTCAAAAAATGAGAGGTCAATGTTAACAATTGCAGATAGCAAGAAACGCAAAGTGTATTTCTCAGCACTGAATGCTCAGAAAACCCGGCTTTTGTTTTTTTCTTTCCAACCAAAATACTTCAATCGGAATGAAGGCCGCCTTCGCACCGCTGACAGATAACCAGTTTATGGTCAGGAGTTGGCGATGTGATAATTTGTATTTTATTTTTAAAGGGCGACTCCACTTTTGCGAGGAAAAAAATAGCAAATAAAAAAAAAGTTATATTGTACATACAATTACTACACAAGTCACATTGTAATTGAATGTTATTCAAAATTCTCTTTCCTTTTCAATCTGCAGCCGCTGTCGTTTTCTGTAAAATGCAATATGGCCACCTGGAGGCGCTCTGTACACAGATGGTATACAGAAACCCCCCCCAGAAATGTCATTTCCTGCTCGTGTGATTGGCTCACTGATTTTCCCAGAAGTCTGCACTAAGATACAAGTCAGATTTTTGGGCACCCCCTGCAAAAGAAATGTCAATTTTGGTTTGATACGCCCAAAGGGAAATGAGATCTAAAAGGGATGCAGGCCCCTGCCACTTTCCTCATTAGAGCCCTGCAGGTGCAGCAGCTGATTGATAATGATAAAGTCACTCCCATTCACAGTCACTTTGCACATGGACACAGAGAAACAAACAGTTATTTCTTCAGGATAACAAAAGGTCGGAATCTGCTACAAAGTTTGTTACAATCCCTGCAATGTACAGAGATCAGAGAGGGGGAGGGGTTTATTCTTAACAGAAATGGAGTTACTCTTTAACAAATGAGCCCATGCTCTTCAGTGAACAGACATCGCTCTCAAGCCAGAATTTATTTTTTTAATGATTTTTATTAATAATATAATAATAATAATATATATTAAATATTATAATTAATAATAATCATAATTATTAATACAATAACACAATAATAATAATAATAATAATAATAATGTATTTTCTTTTCTTAAAAAACGGAAAACCACAAAGTTCACACATCCAACTCGCTTTTTTTATTTTTTTTTATCATTTTTAAAATTCCTGTAGTATGAAGCTCACAGCTGGAGACGGTTTCCATTGGTTTCTGTTGTTCTGCATTTTATAAAATGGGCCCCTATGGTGACCGGTGACAGATGGGGGATATGAAGGATATGTATTACCTGCGGGCGGTTTATCGCTTCAACCGGAGTAATAAGAAGACGGTTAAAGTGAACCCGTCAGACATTTGAAATGTTCAAAAGTAAAAGCCCCCCCCCCCCTCCCTCCAAGGCTCTTCGGACAAACACACATCTCTGAGATGATGGATGGAGGGAACCCGAGCGCCGGCTAATCTGAGAGAGGGGGGTGCAGGGGGGATGGGGGATGGGGGGGGGGGTGCGCCTGCCCTGGGGACTGTGTTATCATGTGAAGTGGGGGGCACTGCAAGGGGATTGAGAGGGGAGGGGATTTGTGTTTGGAAGAGGAATCTGGGGGGCAGCAGGGGGTAATAAGAATTGCTCTAGGAGGGGAAATTTGGTGTTTGGGGGGGGGGGTGCTAGGAGTGGTGATTCAAAGATGATCTGGTCTGGGAGGGGGGAGGGGATTTGTGCTAGGAGGGTCGATTTGGGGGGGTGATATGGGGTTGGGGGGGTATAGAAGAGGTGATATGGTAGAGAAGGGTGGGGATTTGTGCTTGGAGGAGAATTTTTTTTTTTTTTGGGGGGGGGGGGGATTTGTGCTAAGAGGGGGATTTGGAGTGGGGGGGTAATGTACTCGGAGGGGTGGAAGATTTGTGCTAGAAGGGGTGATTTTTTGGGGGGGAGGCATTTGTTCTGGGGGGGGGGGGTTGGGGGGATGGAGGGGGCAGAAATTTGTGCTGGGAGGTGTTTGCGCTAGGAGGTGGGAGATGGGGAGAATATTTGTGCTAGGAGGGGGATATGGAGTGGGGGGTATGTGTGCGGGGGGGGGGGTTCTGGGGGGGAGGGGGCATTTGTGCTGGGATGGAGGATTCAACAGGGGGTTGGATTTGTACTGGGAGGAGGAGGAGTTTATGCTTAGGTGGTAATTATGCAGATTAGTGCCCATTTTTTTTTATGGGGGGGGGATTTTTGCTGACACATAATCCTTATACATCTTTGGGGAGGGGGGGGGGGGGAGCGCAGTTTGGCATGTGACCTTGTCCCGGCAGTGGGGGGGTGATGGAGAATTATTCCGCCCAATTGCTTTGCCTGCCCAGAGTGCTTCGGCAGGAGATGGCGGGAAGGGATTACCAGTTTTCTAACGTTTTATACTTCATCGTAAAAACTAAACGAAACCCCCAAAAAAAGAATCAGTTTCGCTTTAATACTCTACAGGAAGTTTTTCATTTTTTTTTCCATTTTTTAATGTTTTAGCCCCGCCCCCCCAACATTTAGGGCTAAATCACACCATAAATTGCGCGTTCACGTTGCGTTTTTGCAAGGTCTTGCGCAGCGAGTTTTTGACAGCCCATTCATTTTAATGGACGGCCAAATGCAGCCCATTCTGGACCGAGCCTATTTTTGACACTTGTTGTTTACAAGATAGAAACCTGTATTTTTTGCTAGAAAATTACTTAGAACCCCCAAACATTATATATATATTTTTTAGCAAAGACTCTGGAGAATAAAATGGCGGTCGTTTCAATATTTTATGTCACATGGTATTTGCTCAGCGGTCTTTCAAATGCAATTTTTTGGGAAAAAAAACAATTTTTTTTAAATTAGAAAACTAAGAAAACAGTAAAGTTAGCCCATTTTTTCTATAATGTGAAAGATGATGTTACGCTGAGTAAATTGATACCTAACATGTCATGCTTCAAAACTGCGCATGCTCGTGAAACGGCGACAAACTACAGTACTTACAAAATCTCCAAAGGCGACATTTAAAAATTTTTACAGGTTACCAGTTTAGAGTTACAGAGGGGGTCTAGCACTAGAATTATTGCTCTCACTCTAACGATCTCGGCGATACCTCACATGTGTGGTTTGAACATTGTTTACATATGCGGACGCGATTTGCGTATGCGTTCGCTTCTGTGCACGAGCTTCAAGGGACGGGGCGTTTAAAATTTTTTATCTTTTTTTCTTATTTATTTTAGTTTATATTTTTTATTTTTATCTTGCCCCCCACTTGATTCTCTGCCCTCCATCCTGGGGATCGAATCCGCCGCTACTAACGGCTCCAGTAAGAGGCGGAGAGACCACCGGGATGTGGCGGGAGGGGCACCTTCTCCCGCCGCCCATAAAAGTGATCTTGCGGCAAATCCGCCGCTGAAACCACTTTTATGTTAAAGCAGACCGCCCACCTTTTAAAAAAAATACCTCACATGTGTGATTTGAACACCGTTTACATATGCGGGCGCGACTTCCATATGCATTTTCTTTGCTGCGAGAGCTCGCGGGGACGGGGGCGCTTTAAAAAAATTTTTTTTTTCTTATTTATATGTTATTTATTTTTATATTAATAAATTGTGTTTTTAAAAAAAAAAAAAAGTGATTACTTTTTTTTGCTGTCACAAGAAATGTAAACCTCCCTTGTGACAGTAATAGGTGGTGACAGGTACTCTTTATGGAGGGATCGGGGGTCTAAAAGACCCCCCCGACCCCTCCTTTGCACTTCAAAGTATTCAGATCGCCGTTTTCGGCGATTCTGAATACTGTATATTTTTTTAAAACAGGCGCCATTGGCAGCCGAGTTAACGGGAAGTGACATCATGACGTCGCTTCCGTGTTTACGATTAGGAGGCTGGAACGAAGCTGCTCACGGTTTCGTTCCAGACTGTCACTAGCCGCCGGAGGCGGCGGATTGCTCATCGTAAACACGGAAGCGACGTCATGACGTCACTTCCCGTTAACTCGGCTGCCAATGGCGCCGGTTTTAAAAAAATATACAGGTAGGAGCGGCGGGAGGCTGCGGAAGGGGGGGGGGGGGGAGTCCCCTCCCACTCCTCCGGCTTTTAGCCGCATCGGTTGTTATACCTGGAAAAGCCGATCGCCGGCTCTAAAAAACAGTACCCAGATGATGCCCGCAGCTGCGGGCATGACCCCGGTATAACCCCCGAAAGCCGAGTACGCACATCTGCGTAGGCTTGGCGGGAAGGGGTTATTAACAACATTGCTCAGCCGCTAAAACACTAAAATAAAAAGAAACATTGTTTCTTTTTGTATCTTTCTGTTTCTTCATCTGCAGATCAAAGGGATGAACAAATGTTCCTCTGTTTAACCCCTTATTAACCCTTAATTTACTCTAATCAGCCTTAATTAACTGCCTATTCTCCTCCATTTATTATTATTTTCCTGCTTTTTTTTTTTTTTTTTTTTTCATGTCTATTTTTTAAACGATAAACAATTAAAACTTTTTTTTGTTTGCTTTGTTAGTGAATATTTTTACACATATATATTAACATATATTTACACATTTCACATTAAAAAGTGCAAAGTAAAAAAAAAAAAAAACAATTTATTTCATTTGTAAATAATCAATTTTCAGTGCTTTGTATCATTGCTGACAACTGAAGTGAAAACAAAACAGTTGCGGTAGGGATCGGTAGCTGGTATCGGCGAGTACTAAAAAAAAAAAATGTCGGTACTCGTAAAAAAAAAATGGTATCGGTGCATCCCTAATAATAAGTGAAGCCTCAGAGAATGGGAGTCTCAGGGTGGATATGGATAGAACCAAGGGCTGGCTACACTGAACAGAGATTCCATTATAGGTGAAATGTATCTTTTCTGTACTCATTTATTGCGGCGTCTCCAGCTCAGAGGGGACACATTGTCCTCTCCACACCTACGCTTGTCCATGTGCGTTACAGCAAGTGTCACAATCACATCAACCGCCCGAGCGCACCGCGAGCGCTTCACCTCCGGCTCTGCCCTCTCTCTCATTTCCCGCATTCAATCTCCCGCCGAGGACCTCAACTTTCACCCCCCTGGAACATCCGCAGAATATCTTCCATTGTGAGCGCGCGGCTGCTGGTGGAGAAAAGCTCTCAGTAGTCGCCGTTCGCCTCGTCCGCCGCTGACTCCGTTAGACTTCCTTTTAACCCGCCTGCCCCCTCGACTCCATCAAAAAAGCCGGCGCCATCTGCACCAGCTAACCTCATTTCATCCTCAATGTAACTTCGGCATGAATAGGCCCCGCCGGCTTTCCTGGGCAGGTTTTTTTTTTTTTTTCCAACCTAAATACATCAGTCGGAATGGACGCCGCCTTCGCACCAAAGACGGTTTTCATCAATCTTATTTTTATTGAAAATATTTCCATACAAATTCATATGAAAAAAAAAAGATATTATCCACATACCACAGACAATCAGAGAAAAACATTGCATTATAATAATGTACATAACATAAAACATGTTACATATAGGACGTGTATAACCCTTTCATGCCTAAGCCTATTTCTGATATTTGTTGCTTACAAGTTAAAATCAGTATTTTTTTTGTTAGATAATTACTTAGAACCCCCAAACATTATATATAAATGGAAAGTTTGCGCCCCCATCCTTAATATCATGAAGAAGAGGGGGGGGGGGAGAGGAGAGGAGGAGAGGAACCGTACGGTAACCAGGTTAGAGTTACAGAGGCAGTCTTCTCTGCTAGAATTATTGCTCTCGCTCTAACGATCGCGGCGATACCTCACATGCGTGGTTTGAACACTGTTTACATTTGCGTGCGTGACTGTTTGTTTTTTGTTTTTTTTTATTACTGTTTGGTTTTTTTGGTTTTTTTTCTGTTATTTATGTATTTTTATTTTCTTACATTGTCCCTTTTTTAAAGTTTTAAAGCACCGCCTTTGGAGATTTTTAAGTACTGTAGTTTGTCGCCATTCCTCGAGTGTGTGCAATTTTAAAGCATGACATGTTAGGTGTCTATTTACTCGGCATAACATCATCTTTCACATTATACAAAAAAACACTATTCCTCCCACTGATACCAATGATGGGGCACAATTCCTCCCACTGATACCAATGATGGGACACTATTCCTCCCACTGATACCAATGATGGGACACTATTCCTCCCACTGATACCAATGATGGGGCACAATTCCTCCCACTGACACCAATGATGGGGCACAATTCCTCCCACTGACACCAATGATGGGGCACAATTCCTCCCACTGACACCAATGATGGGGCACAATTTCTTCCACTAACACCAATGATGGGATGCTATTGCTTTCCCTGACACCAAAAATTGGGCACTATCACTCCCTCTAACACCCAAAATGGGGAACTATATAGGTGGTGGAACGAAGAAATGGTGCTCAGTGGTGGGTCGGGGGTGGAACGAAGGAATGGTGCTCAGAGGTGGGTAGGGGTGGAACCAAGGGACGGTGCTCAGAGGTGGGTAGGGGGTGGAACCAAGGGACAGTGCTCAGAGGTGGGTAGGGGGTGGAACCAAGGAATAATTCTCAGTGATGGGTAGGGGGTGGAACCAAGGAATGGTGATCAGACGTGGATAGGGGGTGGGACCAAGGGACGGTGCTCGGAGGTGGGTAAGGGTTGGAACCAAGGGACGGTGCTCGGAGGTGGGTAAGGGGTGGAACCAAGGGACGGTGCTCAGAGGTGGGTAGGGGGTGGAACCAAGGAATAATTCTCAGTGATGGGTAGGGGGTGGAACCAAGGAATGGTGATCAGACGTGGATAGGGGGTGGAACCAAGGGACGGTGCTCGGAGGTGGGTAAGGGGTGGAACCAAGGGACGGTGCTCGGAGGTGGGTAAGGGGTGGAACCAAGGGACGGTGCTCGGAGGTGGGTAAGGGGTGGAACCAAGGGACGGTGCTCGGAGGTGGGTAAGGGGTGGAACCAAGGGACGGTGCTCGGAGGTGGGTAAGGGGTGGAACCAAGGGACGGTGCTCAGAGGTGGGTAGGGGTGGAACCAATGGACGGTGCTTAGAGGTGGGTAGGGGGTGGAACCAAGGGATGGTGCTCAGAGGTGGGTAGGTGGTGGAACCAAGGGACGGTGCTTGGAGGTGGGTAGGAGGTGGAACCAAGGAACGGTGCTTGGAGGTGGGTAGGGGGTGGAACCAAGGGATGGTGCTCAGAGGTGGATAGGGGGTGGAACCAAGGAATGGTGCTCAGAGATGGGTAGGGGGGTGAAACCAAGGGACGGTGCTTGGAGGTGGGTAGGGGGTAGAACCAAAGGACGGTGCTTGGAGGTGGGTAGGGGGTGGAACCAAGGGATGGTGCTTAGAGGTGCGTAGGGGGCGGAGACAAGAGGTGACTCGGAAGGGGGGAGTTCCTGTACCCATTCTCTGCCCTGGGAACAGCGATTTGTATTGTGGAGCCCCACACTGGCATGAATTGTACCGTATCTCTCTTCTGAGGACCCTCATGGTTTGTTCACTGCACTGCAGGGCAGAGATAGAAATAAGGGACTTACAGGCCACCTGGACCTCGGTCTGCCTCTGCAGCAAAGCACCCAGCCGGTTCCTCACGATACAGCGGTAATGACCGGCGTGCGTCCTGTCCAGCGAAGTGATCATGTACCTGAAAATAAAGAAACGACCAATGAAAAACCGTATCATCATTGAAGAGGAAATGCTTCATTTAAAGGGCAGCTAAAAAAAAAATTACAGGAGGACCTCATAGTAACTTTACAAGTAATGAATAAATCCCGGACGTGTCACAATATACTGTAATTGTATAATTTTCTGGAAAATCTCCCCCTTTTATCACCCTTTTATCGTTATCCCAGCCTGGACCAGGATGATGCTGTAGGTCCCAATGCATGTTGTGCAGACAAGCCGCAGGTCTCCTGGTCATGCATGGGATCTCGTAAAGTGCCTCCTGGCATGTGTGACATTGACATTCCAGAAGCACTTTGCGTGGTGTTGCTCAAGCGCCGAATGGTCTATGCCACATGTGTCAAACACAAGGTCCGTGGGTCGAATTCGGCCCTCCAGGCCATTTCATGTGGCCCTCCCACCTCTCCTGCAGCTGCAGCACCCCCATCATTTCTGCCCCCACATTGTCTCAGCAGTCAACAAGGAGGAGGACAGAACTCCTCCGCTTTTCCATGCAGCTGCGGAGAGAGGATCGTCTCTGTCCCCCCACCATTCCCCGTATCAGCAGTCGGCAGCAGAGAGGAGAGAACTCCTCCTACAGATCCTGTATCTCTCTGTGTAGCTGCAGCACCCCCTCATCTCCCCCTGCCCTGGTCTGAGACTCCAGGCCTCCTCTGGTCCTCCTCCAGACTCTACGCTTACCAGACTCTGCTTACCAGCTCCCCACCCCAGCTCTCACAGGCAGGTTTGGTGGGGGGGGGGGTACTGTAATGTAGGGGAGGTGGGGGAGTTTTGACATCTGATGTAAGGGGTAGTGGAATGCCCTAGATGTCTAGTCTTACAGATACAACTGGCCCTTTTAGGCCAACCACAATGCTGATGCGGCCCACCTGGTCTATGCTAACTGGCAGAGACAGGCAGTGTGTCTGTGCATGAATAGGGGCTCTGGTGCATGTAGACACCCCACAGAGTTTGAAGACCTGGCAGAGACACGCTGTGTGTCTGCTGCTGAGCCGGATCTCCATTAAAGATGGCAGACCTTGGGAGGTAAAGTGGCAGTATGGAAGCGGAGAGGCACAATGGGTGTTTGGGGGCACTGTGGGACACTATGGTCGGCTGAAGGTTCTTCAGAATGTTGTGCTGTGGGGCACTTTGGGAGGCTGGGAAGCACTGTGGGAGGTTGAGGGGGCACCATGGAAGGCTGCAGGTTCTACAGCAGGTTTGGGGGCACTGTGGGAGGTTGGGGAAAACTTGTAGAAGCTGAGGGCTCTCAGGGGACCTGGGAGAATTGTGGACCACTATGGAAGGTTGGGGCACTGTAAAGGGCTGGGGGCTCAGCAGCAAGCTGAGGGGCTTTGTGGGTGGGTGGGCAGCACTGTGGGAAGTTGTGGGGGTGGGGTGGGGGCATGGTGAAGGCTGAGGGCTCTTAAGGATGTTGGGGGCACCTTGGGAGGTAAATTGGCAGTATAGAAGCTGGGAGGCACAATGTGAAGTTGGGGCACTGTGGGACACTGTTGGAGGTTGGGGGCACTATGGATCGCTGAAGGTTCTTCAGCATGTTGCATTGGGGGGCACTTTGGGAGGCTGGGAAGCACTGTGAAAGGTTGATGGGGGCACTATGGAGGGCTGGAGATTCTATAGCAGGTCTGGAGGCAGTGTGGGAGGTTGAGGGGGAACTGTGGAACTCTGTTGGGAGGTTGAGGACACTATGAGGGGCTGGAGGTTCTACAGAAGGTTTGGGGGCACTGTGGGAGGTTGGGGAAAACTTGTAGAAGCTGAGGGCTCTCAGGGGACCTGGGAGGATTGTGGACCACAATGGAAGGTTGGGGCACTGTGAAGGGATGGGGGCTCAGCAGCAAGCTGAGGGGCTTTGTGGGTGGCTGGGTAGCACTGTGGGAGGTTGTGGGGGTGGGGTGGGGGCATGGTGAAGGCTGAGGGCTCTTAAGGATGTTGGGGGCACCTTGGGAGGTAAATTGGCAGTATAGAAGCTGGGAGGCACAATGGGAGGTTGGGGTACTGTGGGACACTGTTGGAGGTTGGGGGCACTATGGATGGCTGAAGGTTCTTCAGCATGTTGCATTGGGGGGCACTATGGGAGGCTGGGAAGCACTGTGAAAGGTTGATGGGGGCACTATGGAGGGCTGGAGATTCTATAGCAGGTCTGGAGGCAGTGTGGGAGGTTGAGGGGGAACTGTGGAACTCTGTTGGGAGGTTGGGGACACCATGAGGGGCTGGAGGTTCTACAGCAGGTTTGGGGGCACTGTGGGAGGTTAAGGGGGGACTGTAGAACCCTGTTGGGAGGTTGGGGACACTATGGAGGCCTGGAGATTCTACAGCAGGTTCGGGAGCACTGTGGGAGACTGGGAAGCACTGTAGAAGCTGAGTGCACATTATGAACCACTATGGAAGGTTGAGGGGCACTGTGTGGTAAGGGGATCTGCAGCTGGCTGGAGGCTCAGGAGTAGGGAGGGTACAGCCCAGTTGTTGAGAAACATTGGTCTAGTAAGTATATTTTTCTTTCTTTTTTTTTTCCTTCGAGACAGGGAAAATCGTTTTTTTTTTTTAATTTTTTAGGGGGGTGGTTGGCAGACCTAGGTTCCTAAGTAACACAAGTCTTGTCCCTCCCTCAGCCTGTGACTGTAACAAGGAAAGGAGAAGAGGTGTGATAATTAGCCCATCTCTCTGTCGCTCTGCTCTCTTCTCCGATCAGCACGTTCCTTGACTTGCAGAAGACTTGATTGGCTCCTTGTGATGCTTCGGCCTCCCCCTCTCTGAGCTCTGCTGTACAGAGGCTGAAAGCAGGTCACATTTAACAACGCAGAGCCACATTATCTGTATATAGAGTTCTGCTTTGAAACGGAATACAAAGTGTCAAACATTTCTTTCATGCACTAATTGTGTTAAAAGGAATATTACATTTTCCAATGTTATGGCCGCCCTTTTACCACATCGAAGGTGAAGCACATAGAACGATTGCCTCCTAGCAGACCCGGGCAATCCTCTAAAGTCTATTTATACCCACCATGCATTCTGGCAGATCATTAACCTTTTGCTGGACTGACAGAGAAAGTCTGTGTTATATAATTCTCTGTATTGGGGGTGGGGGGTGGGGGGTGGAAATCCGGCGGTACGGGAGACAGATAATTATTTAGGTTACATAAATCACCCTGAAAATTCTAATTAGAGCAAATAAAATCCATTCAGTGAGCAGAAAATACTTATCACCTGCTCCAGGCTTACGATAAGCTTATTGTAGAATCCGGGGAGACAAAATGGCTTCGCTGCCAATTTAACACATAAGCGTGGAAGAGGTTACCCCGGGTGAAGAGGGCGCGGCGCTCCGCCGAGAAGGAAATCCGATTCCCTTTATCAGCTAATAAAGAAAAAAATTTTTTTATATGTAACAATAAAAAAAAAAAAGGGGGAGAGTTATGTAAGAAGGCGAAGAATTGGTGAACTGCGCTAACCCAGTGCCTGGCTGTCCTGCACTGATGAAAACTCGACTTTCATTTGGCTGATTAGGCAGTGATGAGCACGGGGGACCGCTAGAGAACTAGAAAAGGGAACCTTTAGACCCCTTACAGTGCATCTAAACCAGGCCTGGATCTAGGGGGCTGATGAGGTGGGTGCTGTTCCCCACCCAGATTTTAGTTATGTCCTTCTATCAGGACCCTGGGCCATGACCCAGTCCCCAATCTCCAGCACAGGTCACCCCCCCACCCACTCTTCTTCGTATTGGTCAGTTATTAGGACCGCCAACATCCTAACAATCGATGTCATATGTGTATCCTGCCCCCAGCATTTACAGGAAAGTGGAACATCCTCCATCCATATCTTTTGCCTGCTTCACCTCCCGTTGCCCACCTTCTACCGTCCTGGTCCTGAGAGGTACAGGGGCACATTGAAGAAGACAGTAGATGTACGAGGGCATTCTGGTGGAGACTCCAGATGTAAGGGGGAACGCTGAGGACTCTTGATGTAAGGGGGGAACGCTGAGGACTCCTGATGTAAGGGGAAACGCTGAGGACTCCTGATGTAAGGGGAAACGCTGAGGACTCCTGATGTAAGGGGAAACGCTGAGGACTCCTGATGCAAGGGGGAACGCTCAGGACTCCCAATGTAAGGGGGAACGCTCGGGACTCCCGATGTAAGGGGGAACGCTCGGGAGTCCCAATGTAAGGGGGAACACTCGGGACTCCCGATGTAAGGGGGAACATTCGGGACTCCCGATGTAAGGGGGAACACTCAGGAATCCCGATGTAAGGGGGAACATTCGGGACTCCCGATGTAAGGGGGAACATTCGGGACTCCCGATGTAAGGGGGAACACTCAGGAATCCCGATGTAAGGGGGAACACTCAGGAATCCCGATGTAAGGGGGAACACTCAGGAATCCCGATGTAAGGGGGAACACTCAGGACTCCCGATGTAAGGGGGAACACTCAGGAATCCCGATGTAAGGGGGAACACTCAGGAATCCCGATGTAAGGGGGAACACTCAGGAATCCCGATGTAAGGGGGAACACTCAGGACTCCCGATGTAAGGGGGAACACTCAGGACTCCCGATGTAAGGGGGAACACTCAGGACTCCCGATGTAAGGGGGAACACTCAGGACTCCCGATGTAAGGGGGAACACTCAGGACTCCCGATGTAAGGGGGAACACTCGGGACTCCTGATGTAAGGGGAAACCCTGAGGACTCCAAATGTAAGGGGAAACCCTGAGGACTCCTGATGTAGGGGAGGAACCCTGATGTAATGGGGGTAACTCTGAGGACTCCTGATGTAGGAGGGGGAACCCTGAGGACTCCAGATATAAGGTGGGAACTTTGAGGACTCCAGATGTAAGGGAAAACTCTCATGGAGGCAGATGATGTAAAGGGCATTGATGGGGACACTTAATGTAAGGGGTACTCTGAAGACTCCTGATGTAAAAGGGGACTATGGTGAGGACTCCTAATGTTAGTTTGGCTTGAGACCATGATCTAAAAAAATGGATCAAATATATATCTTAAGGAACCCTTTACCAGTTCACTTTGTGAAGGCAATATGGAGTGGGGAACAGCACTAGGAAACCGATCATGGCATATGGAAGTAAAACAACTAAGGGTTCAAAAAATGCATGAGCGTTGCACTAGGAAAGAGAATGTGGGATATGGAGGTGAAGTATCCCTTTATCAGTTCACTATGTGATGGCAATATGAATTTGGAAATCCAACCTACAAAACAAATCAAGGAACCCTTTTACCAGCTTCATCAAAGTCTTAGAGGATTCTATTTGTAGACATTGAAAAACAATGGAAAATGTATGAGGTTGAAGCATAAAACTTTGGAAGAACTCAGAGACACCAACAAACGTGACTGGATTATTATTATATATGAATCAAAGGTACACAGGTCCATTCATTTATTAATCAGAAGGCCACCCTTCAGACAACTAAAAAGGCCATTGGTGTCTTGCCATTGGCTCTTTCAAGAATTGCTGGCCCCAGGACTATTCAGGCATCATCAAATAGAGGTTGACGCAATCACAGCTGAAGAAACCCCTAGCAACCTTTGGAGGAACCCTAGGGTTCCACGAAACCCTGGTTGAGAATGGCTGCTGGAGGAACCCTGGTTGAAAAAGGCTGGCCTAGACCAAGCTTCACTTTGACATGTTTCACCCAAAAGGGCTTAATCGCAGAGTTCCCTATAATTAAGCCCTTTATAGGCAGAACATGTCAGAATGAGGATTGGTCCAGGCAGATCCTTTTGTGATCTTGTCCTGGAACAATAAAGCTTTGTGACAGCTTATGTCATTGGGAGTGCAGTCGAATTGTTGGCTCATTCTATGTGGGGGAACAATGAGGAGTGCCATCGGCTGGCACCTGAAGCCACAGAGATAAGTAGATTTGGGGCTTCGAGTGGGAGCTTCCTTTGGTTCTGTGAAATGCGATTCCCCCAGAAATGACCTGGCCGTAAGGCAGTGGATTGCGTGCCGATTCCCATCGCGAGCAGGGCATCTCGCGGCCTCCATCTGACCACACACGCTTTACCATCCAGTGCCGGGTCACAAGCATTTATTAATGTAAGCATGCAATTTTTATTTTTTAACTGTTTTAATAAACTAAGCAATTTTACACAAATGGATTCCTCCTTGTCTTTTCTCAACTCATGTACCAGTTGTGGGGGAGAGGAGAGCGCAGTGTTGGATAGTTCAAGATTCCACCCCAGGCTGCAAGATTGCAGCACAAGCAAGTTCTGACCTTCTTTTTGGTTAAAGAGGTCATGGCTGTCTGGTGAGCAGATTATTTTACAAGAGCACGTTGGGTGTTGTTGGATGTTTACAAGCGGTGGAGGATATCTACACTTATTGATCGAATCAGTCACATTTTTTTATTGGAACATTCACAGAGAATTACGGACCATTTTTATTTTTTATCTTTTATTATGTGTTCATTTTTACTAATTATAGAATTTCACTGATTATATGTCGATATATATATATATATATATATATATATATATATATATATATATATATATATATGTATTACTGCATCTGTTCACAAATTGGTACACATAGGAATTCATTTACTTAATCAATAGTCACAGCGCCCCCTACTATCACTTCTCATTCACTGCACAGTAGGCATTCTACAAGCACGTTGGGGAGCAGCTTAATTAGCACAATTATTAGATATTGGCGCGAGGCTTCTATCAAATCACTGTTCACTGTAAAAAAAGCCTTTCCGTATGTGAAAGGTTAAAGTGGAGTGTCCCTTCACCCCCCCCCCCAAAAAATGGTGTGCACCTTGCTCCAGCCCCTCCCTCTCACACAATTGTTTTTTATTTCTTTTTTAAACTTTTTGCACTACAGGGCAGCACTTCCTCCTTTCTCGCCAAGGTAAGAATGACGTTGCACACCACACACCTGCAAATGTGCTGAAGGGCTCTGCCCTGCCTTCATGGCCTGGCAGAGATCTTCGGCACATCTACACACGTTCATCATACAGTTTAGCCAAAGAGGTCTGGGGCCTCTGTTCTTCTATGCATGGCTCTCCAGGTCCGAAGACCTTTAGTGCATCTCCGCATGCGCCAATCAAAAACGCCATGATTAAGGGGAATAAAGTTCTTCTTTAAAGGGCCGATTCACACCACTTGCGGTGAAGTAAATGCGTGTTTCTTGCACAACATGAAAACCTGCTGCCCTCTGCAGATGCACATGGGTGGGTGAATGGCACTGCAAGCGCTGCGTACGTTTTTCATGTGTTCCCCTCTTTCTCTATGCACAGAGTGTTCTTGTGTCTTTTGCAATGACCCCAAAGTGGTCAACTTTTCACCAAGGCCTGTTTATCCATCTATTCCCTGAACAAGAGCTAGACTAAACTCCTGTTCTGGGTCCTAGAGTCTGGAGACTTTGTGGAGCTTTGAGTTATTATTAGTTTCACAGACCATTATGTGTCAGTGGAAACTTATCTGAGAGGTAGAAATTGATCATTGCTCAAGGAACCCCCCAGCATCCTCTGGAGGAACCCTATTGTTTCTTGGAACCCTGGTCTAGAAACCCCGCTCTAAATCTGATTCTACCTATCCCCTAAAGAAGAGCTAGATTGAACTCTTGCTATGGGTCCCGGAATCCAGAGACTTTGTAGAGCTTTGAGTGGGATAAAGCCTCCATTCCTGGTGTCCACATCTTACTGCCTGGGTAGCTAGACATTATTTTTAGTTTCAGCTGTCCATAGACCATTATGTTTCAGTGGGAACTTATTTGAGAGGTAGAGACTGCTTATTGCTCAAGGAACCCCTAGCAACCTCTGGAGGAACCCTATTGTTTCTTGAAACCCTGGTTGAGAAACCCTACTCTAAATGTTTATTACCCTTACCCTGAAGAAAAGCTAGATTGAACTCCTGCGCTGAGTCCTATAGTCTGGAGGCTTTGTAGAGCATTGAGTGGGATAAAGTCCCCGTTCCTGGGTCCAGATCTTACTGGGTAACCAGACCGTATTATTTGTTTCAGCTGTACATAGACCATTTTGTGTCAGTGTGAACTTACTGTATCTGAGAGGAAGAAACTGCTCATTGCTCAAGGAACCCCCAGCAGCCTCTGGAGCCCTATTGTTTCTTGGAACCCTGGTCGAGAAACCCTGCTCTAAATGTTTATCACTCTACCTACCCCCTGGAGAGCTAAATTGAACTCCTGTGATGGGTCCTGGAGTCCAGACCCTTTGTAGAGCTTTGAGTGGGATAAAGCCTCCATTCCTGGTGTCCACATCTTACTGCCTGGGTAGCCAGACATTATTATAAGTTTCAGCTGTCCATAGACCATTATGTGTCAGTGGGAACTTATCTAAGAGGTAGAGACTGCTTTTTGCTCAAGGAACCCCCCTAGCAACCTCTGGAGGAACCCTATTGTTTATTAAAACCCTGGTTGAGAAACCCTGCTCTAAAAGTTTATTACTCTATTCCCGGAAGAAGAGCTAGACTGAACGCCTTTGCTGAGTCCTATAGTCTGGAGGCTTTGTAGAGCATTGAGTGGGATAAAGTCCCTGTTCCTGGGTCCAGATCTTACTGGGTAACCAGACTGTATTATTAGTTTCAGCTGTCCATAGACCATTATGTGTCAGTGAGAACTTACTGAATCTGAGAGGAAGAAACTGGAGGAACCCTATTGTTTCATGGAACCCTGGTTGAGAAACCCCGCTCTAAAGGTTTATCACGCTATCCCACGAAGGAGAGTTAGATTCAGATAGAACCCCTAGCAACCTCTGGGAGGAACCCTAGGTAGGGTTTCATGGAAACCTGGTTGAGAAACCCCGCTCTAAAGGTTTATCACGCTATCCCACGAAGGAGAGTTAGATTCAGATAGAACCCCTAGCAACCTCTGGAGGAACCCTAGGTAGGGTTTCATGGAATCCTGGTTGAGAAACCCTGACCAGGGGATTGTGACCTTCTCCCGTCTTTATAACCTCTTCCCAATAAAAGAACAATGTTGCGGTCACTCCCAGCTCCGCCCAAGTCTTCAGCTGCCCTCTCCATCACCTAAATAAATCTGAGATTCCAGCGGCAAGAGCCATTCTCCTCTTATAACAGCGACAGCTGCAACCTCTTGTGCAGTAAATTGAATTTCACCACGAGAGCCCTCCAGAAGACACCATCAGACAAATGAATCTGAATTTAAGCAGGCTGCCCCTTTAACTCTTAAAAGTACCCCCTGTGTATGGCAGTAATCTGCATTTTTTGCGTCTTTCAAAGTTATAATTCCGAACGTCGCCTCGGGCTCTCCAGTCTCCAGCAAAACAAAAAGTCTCTGAAATGACGGTTTCAGCGTCTTCCCCCCACAAACGCTCCGCTGCGTGAACAATGCCTGCTGCTGGCACTCGCCCTAATTGTATCAGGTGCCATCTGTTTTGTCGGCGGCGAAGGGGGGCACCTCTCATTGGCAAGGACAGAAGGAATGAGCGGTTCCGGCGGCCTGGGCTGCCCGCTTTAAAAATAAAAAGTCTCACTTGTCATCTTTCCACAGCTGTGTCGCACAGGAGGCCGCCGCCGCTGCCGAGCCGCGAAGACGGTGTCAGCCATTGTCGCATCCTGAGAGGGGGGGGGGGGGGGAAGAAGCCACTTTAATCGCCTTCTCCTTGGGACGGGGAAGTTAATTTTCTCCGGAACGGCAGAAACTTTTTATCGCCGAGGCCCAAGGGTGGCTCCGGGGGGGGGGGGTGGAGGGGCTGGGAATGTTTGACTTTAAGCGACTCTCCGGAAGGGGGGGGAGCCGTAATAGCCGTGCCGCGGGTTTCTGCAGATAATTGCCCGGCGTTACTGTACATAAAAATAACACGACGCGATCACGGCGCCCGCAAAGAGCCGATTAAACTAAACAACGCCGGCGCATCACGACGAACAATTAAAAATAACGAGGAAACAAAATACTAATTAGAGGAACAAACGAAGACTATTTCTCCATTGTTCTCATCCTTACATTCCATAGTTACTATTCTTCTGCTATGAAGGGAAATACGGGCGAGAACGAGGAACGTCACCCCGCTGATTAATAAAACTAACCTCTTAAAGTGGACCTGTCATCACATACATTTTTCAATGTTAGGTGCATGGAATGTGTCCTTGTAACCCTTCCAGGTATTTATTAGCTCCCATAGGGATCACAGGACTCACCCTGACAATGTCTTCATCATCTTTTTTTTTTCTCCACAATGACGGCACCTTCTTTGTTCAGGCATCATCCACTTCCTGGACTTAAATGCCAATGCAGTTCTTGGCTGTGCCCAAAAATGTCTGACACAGATCAGTCCTCCTCCTTCTACAAAGTTACAATGTACAGTCTGATCACTGGGGGAGGGGAGACTGAGGAAATGCCTCCTCCTCCTTCTACAAAGTTACAATGTACAGTCTGATCACTGGTGGAGGGGGAGACTGAGGAAATGCTTCCTCCTCCTTCTACAAAGTTACAATGTATAGTCTGATCACTGGGGCAGGGGAGACTGAGGAGATGCCTCCTCCTCCTTCTACAAAGTTACAATTTACAGTCTGATCACTGGGGGAGGGGAGACTGAGGAAATGCCGCTTCCTCCTTTTACAAAGTTACAATGTACAGTCTGATCACTGGGGGGAGGAGAGGCTGAGGAAATGCTTCTTCCTCCTTTTACAACGTTACAATGTATTGTCTGATCACTGAGGGAGGGGAGACGGAGGAAATATTTCCTCCTTCTTCTGGCACACTGCAATACTTATGGGGATTGGCAGTAAAAGGGTTGCCCGAGGGGAGCCATTGCCGGATGCGACCTTCCAGGACTGACCCGAACCAAATGAATTGTGGGTTACCTGCCCCTTCAAAGCACTTGTTGAGTCTTTGCACAAACGTTTGTCAATAGGAACATCTCGGCCCGGTGTCCAAAAATAACGAGCGTCACTTTGATGTGACATCAATGAGCGCCCGAACATCAAGAGCTCCTCATGACTGCCATAGACGTGCCAGAAGTCTGTTATCTCAGGTGAATGGGTTGCGCATTTCTTGTTACCGCTCCGTGTTGACATATATCTCCCCGCCATGCTGGGTCTTTGACAATTTAGGATCCGCGCACTTGAAAACACGTCTTAATGCCGGCTTTATTAAAGCGCGTCTGAAATCAAAAAGTGAAGGTTTGCCATTATGGATCCTGACGAAACGCGTCAAGTTAATTTAGAAGTTTTATTAGAAGTGGAAGTTTCACTTTAATTATCCTTTTGGAGACGATTCTTTACATTCATCCAGCATGACGGGTGTTACAAAAGCGCTATTGCTGCAATGTTTGATTCTCATTGGCCACTAACCCAGGAAAGCTTTTTCATATTAATGTGTCACTTTGTATCCAAATAGATACACTTAGGAGCCGATGTATCCTGTTCAAGAGTAACACGAATATTGTCTGTTGAGAATATCCTGACTACAAGCCTGCAAAGTGGAGGATCTGTTTCTAACCCTCTTGGCAGGACCTGGATCGCCTGCTGGTGGTGCTGCCGTTCCCAGAGTGGATGGGTGTAGTTCTGCTGTCCACCAGCAGATGTCTCTCAGTAGCCACCAGATCCAGTAATTAGTCTCTACCCGAGTCTGGCTGCTGGAAAGGTATATAACCCCTCCTCTGGCTTCCCCCGGGCCATCCGTGTTTTCCCTGTGTGCCGTATACCCAGATACTGTGCCTGCTTCCTTACCCTGCTACCTTAGATCTGTTCCCCTTCTTCCTGATCCCCAGTTCTGGTCCCTTTTTGTATAAATTGTTTTAGTATTGGTGTATTAGCATATTAATATTCGTATATTGGTATTAGTAGTGATATATTGGTATCAGTATATCGCTATTAGTATATTAGTATCAGTATATCAGTAATAGTATATTGGTATTAGTATATCAGTATTAGTATATTGGTAATAGTATATTGGTATCAATACTGTATATTGGTATTAGTATATCGGTATATTAGTACCAGTATATCAGTAGTAGTATAGCGGTAATAGTATCAGTATACTGTTATTAGTATGTTGGTATTAGTAGATCAATAATAGTATATTGGTATCAGTTTATCAGTATTAGTATCAGTATATTGGTATTAGTATATCAGTAATACTATATTGCTATCAGTATTAGTATATTGGTATTAGTATATTTGTGTAATATTGTCAGTGTATTAGTATATTGGTCTCAGTATATCAGAATTCGTATATTAGTATATCAGTATATTAGTATTCATATATTGGTATCAGTATATCAATCAGTATTAGCATCAAGCAATCAGTATATTAGTATATAGGTATCAGTATATAGGTATATAGGTGTATTAGTATATGGGTATCAGTATATTGGTATTGGTATATTGGTATTAGTATATTGGTATCAGTATATCGGTATATTAGTATATTGGTATCAGTATATTGGTATATTGGTATTGGTATATTAGTATATTGGTATTAGTATATATGTATTAGTATATCAGTATATAAGTATATTGGTATCAGTATATAGGTATATTAGTATATCGGTATATTGGCATCAGTATATCGGTATATACAGTCAGGTCCATAACTATTGGGACACTGACACAATTCTAATCTTTTTGGCTCTGTACACCACCACAATGGATTTGAAGTGAAACGAACAAGATGTGCTTTAACTGCAGACTTTCAGCTTTAATTTGAGGGTATTTACATCCAAATCAGGTGAACGGTGTAGGAATTACAACAGTTTGTATATGTGCCTCCCACTTTTTAAGGGACCAAAAGTAATGGGACAGATTAACAATCATCCATCAAACTTTCACTTTTTAATACTTGGTTGCAAATCCTTTGCAGTCAATTACAGCCTGAAGTCTGGAACACACAGACATCACCAGACGCTGGGTTTCATCCCTGGTGATGCTCTGCCAGGCCTCTACTACAACTGTCTTCAGTTCCTGCTTGTTCTAGGGGCATTTTCCCTTTCAGTTTTGTCTTCGGCAAGTGAAATGCATGCTCAATCGGATTCAGGTCAGGTACTCTTCTCTTCCCATCACTCTGGTACAAGTTGATCTTGGTCTCATCTGTCCATAGGATGTTGTTCCAGAACTGTGAAGGCTTTTTTAGATGTTGTTTGGCAAACTCTAATCTGGCCTTCCTGTTTTTGAGGCTCACCAATGGTTTACATCTTGTGGTGAACCCTCTGTATTCACTCTGGTGAAGTCTTCTTTTGATTGTTGACTTTGACACACATACACCTACCTCCTGGAGAGTGTTCTTGATCTGGCCAACTCTTGTGAAGGGTGTTTTCTTCACCGGGGAAAGAATTCTTCGGTCATCCACCACAGTTGTTTTCCGTGGTCTTCCGGGTCTTTTGGTGTTGCTGAGCTCACCGGTGCGTTCTTTCTTTTTAAGGATGTTCCAAACAATTGATTTGGTCACATCTAATGTTTTTGCTATCTCTCTGATGGGTTTGTTTTGTTTTTTCAGCCTAATGATGGCTTGCTTCACTGATAGTGACAGCTCTTTGGATCTCATATTGAGAGCTGACAGCAACAGATTCCAAATGGAAAAGGACCTGGGGGTCCTAGTAGATGATAGGCTCAGCAATTGGATGCAATGCCAAGCTGCTGCTAACAAAGCAAACAGAATATTGGCATTAAAAAGGGGATCAACTTCAGAGATGAAACGATAATTCTCCCGCTCTACAAGACTCTGGTCCGGCCGCACCTGGAGTATGCTGTCCAGTTCTGGGCACCAGTCCTCAGGAAGGATGTACTGGAAATGGAGCGAGTACAAAGAAGGGCAACAAAGCTAATAAAGGGTCTGGAGGATCTTAGTTATGAGGAAAGGTTGCGAGCACTGAACTTATTCTCTCTGGAGAAGAGACGCTTGAGAGGGGATATGATTTCGATATACAAATACTGTACTGGTGACCCCACAATAGGGATAAAACTTTTTCGCAGAAGAGAGTTTAACAAGACTCGTGGCCACTCATTACAATTAGAAGAAAAGAGGTTTAACCTTAAACTACGTAGAGGGTTCTTTACTGTAAGAGCGGCAAGGATGTGGAATTCCCTTCCACAGGCGGTGGTCTCAGCGGGGGGCATGGATAATTTCAAGAAACTATTAGAGAATCACCTGAATGACTGCAACATACAGGGATAAACAATGTAATACTGACATATAATCACACACATAGGTTGTCTTTTTTCAACCTCACCTACTATGTAACAAATAGCACACTTAAAATGAACTCTGGACCTTTTATCTGCTCCTTGTAAATGGGATAATGAGGGAATAACACACACCTGGCCATGGAGCAGCTGAGCAGCCAATTGTCCCATTACTTTTGGTCCCTTAAAAAGTGGGAGGCACATATACAAACTGTTGTAATTCCTACACCGTTCACCTGATTTGGATGTAAATACCCTCAAATTAAAGCTGAAAGTCTGCTGTTAAAGCACATCTTGTTCGTTTCATTTCAAATCCATTGTGGTGGTGTATAGAACCAAAAAGACTAGAATTGTGTCGATGTCCCAATACTTATGGACCTGACTGTAGGTATATTGGTATTAGTATATTAGTGAAGCGCTCCTAATAAATATCCGGGAGAGTGCACAGTTGAGTTGCTGTGTTCCCCATCAGCGGTGGAAAGTCTCGGATGGAGGAAAATAGGTCACCCGGCTATACTGCAACCACAGCAGCTAATCTGGCTTTATCCTGACACCGTTCTTCCTTTTGGGCTCCTGCGCTTTATTAGGGATGTTTAATAAGCTTATGGTTGCAGCCGGTAATCCCGGTATCTCCCCAGGCCAATAACACTGGCACTGCCGGCTCTGTATCCGTGACAAGCAGATAAAAACAAAGTGCCCGGGCTTGGCGAGATCAACTCTCTCCCTGATAATTAACCCGGGTGTCCTCCTGTCATTTGTGCGCCAGGGGAGGGACGGGGCAGCGCGTGGAACGCGTCCGCCAAATAATCATTGTTTTCAGTTTAGGACAAGCGCATTCTTCTTTATTAGAGGGGAACATTCCATCGCACTATCATTAATATGTGTAGAAGAAATATGTCTGATTTTTCATTTTTATTTATTTATTTTTATGTCTTCTATTTTTTATTACGTTTTTCTTTTTTTTTTTTCTTTTTTCTATTGGTTAAACTAGATGGATTTGTGTCTTTTTTTAAATCTATGTAACAATTTTTCCTTTTCATTGTTTCAAATGTTTCTAGGCCTCTCCGTGACAACAACCTGCTTTTGTGCATTCTAGGTATCAACTAGCCATTACATAAAATGCAGCTTTACCCATCAATGGACCACAGAAGTCTGTGAAAAGTAAATGTCTCACAGCTGGGAATGGCGGACACTTATCACACATTGTGCATGAGAAGAACCTTATCCCGATCTGCCGACCGGGCCTTTTCTGGCACTTTTTGCTTCCAAGTTTAAATCAGCATTTTTCTGATAGAAAATTACTTTGAACCCCTAAAATTATATATATATATATACACATACACACACACACATATATATCTATACATATACATACAGTATCTCACAAAAGTGAGTACACCCCTCACATTTCTGTAAATCTTTTCTTCTACCTTTTCATGTGACAACACTGAAGAAATGACACTTGTCTACAATGTAAAGTAGTGAGTGTACAGCTTGTATAACAGTGTAAATTTGCTGTCCCCTCAAAATAACTCAACACACAGCCATTAATGTCTAAACCGCTGGCAACAAAAGTGAGTACACCCCTAAGTGAAAATGTCCATATTGGGCCCAATTAGCCATTTTCCCTCCCCGGTGTCATGTGACTCGTTGGTGTTACAAGGTCTTAGGTGTGAATGTGGAGCAGGTGTGTTAAATTTGGTGTTATCGCTCTCACACTCTCGTACTGGTCACTGGAAGTTCTACATGGCACCTCATGGCAAAGAACTCTCTGAGGATCTGAAAAAAAGAATTGTTGCTCTACATAAAGATGGCCTAGGCTATAAGAAGATTGCCAAGACCCTGAAACTGAGCTGCAGCACGGTGGCCAAGACCATACAGCGGTATGACAGGACAGGTTCATCTCAGAACAGGCCTCGTCATGGTCGACCAAAGAAGTTGAGTACACGTGCTCAGCGTCATATCCAGAGGTTGTCTTTGGGAAATAGACGTATGAGTGCTGCCAGCATTGCTGCAGAGGTTGAAGGGGTGGGGGGTCAGCCTGTCAGTGCTCAGACCATACCCCGCACACTGCATCAAATTGGTCTGCATGGCTGTCTTCCCAGAAGGAAGCCTCTTCTAAAGTTGACGCACAAGAAAGCCCACAAACAGTTTGCTGAAGACAAGCAGACTAAGGACATGGATTACTGGAACCATGTCCTGTGGTCTGATGAGACCAAGATAAACTTTTTTGGTTCAGATGGTGACAAGCGTGTGTGGGGGCAACCAGGTGAGGAGGACAAAGACAAGTGTGTCTTGCCTACAGTCAAGCATGGTGGTGGGAGTGTCATGGTCTGGGGCTGCATGAGTGCTGCCGGCACTGGGGAGCTACAGTTCATTGAGGGAACCATGAATGCCAACATGTACTGTGACATACTGAAGCAGAGCATGATCCCCTCCCTTCAGAGACTGGGCCGCAGGGCAGTATTCCAACATGATAACGACCCCAAACACACCTCCAAGATGACCACTGCCTTGCTAAGGTTATAAGGTGATGGACTGGCCAAGCATGTCTCCAGACCTAAACCCTATTGATCATCTGTGGGGCATACTCAAACGGAAGGTGGAGGAGTGCAAGGTCTCTAACATCCACCAGCTCTGTGATGTCCTCATGGAGGAGAAGAAGAGGACTCCAGTGACAACCTGTGAAGCTCTGGTGACCTCCATGCCCAAGAGGGTTAAGGCAGTGCTGGAAAATAATGGTGGCCACACAAAATATTGACACTTTGGGCCCAATTTGGACATTTTCACTTAGGGGTGTACTCACTTTTGTTGCCAGCGGTTTAGACATTAATGGCTGTGTTTGAAAAATTTGATCTTTTGCTTAAAAAATAAAAAAATTGTTTACTTCCACCCTAGACTGGAAGTGACGTCATGATGGTCCTCCTAGATCATAGAGGTGATGGTCTCTGGCAACCTCTAAGGCTAGCTGTGAGACCCGTAACTAGATTTGCATGGGCTAAAACACTCAAGCCTGAAAATACATTAAAAATTTCCTAAAAACATTTGATGATGTTCAAGCGTGCACCTTAGTTTAAAGGGTAACTCCATTTTTGTGGGAAAAAAAAAACAAAAAAAATAAATATACAGTTGCAACACAAACCACGTAATTGAGTGTTATAAAAATGACCTTTCCTTTAAAATATGTAGCCGCTGTAATTTTCTGTAAAATACAATATGGCCACCTGGAGGCGCTCTGTACACAGATGGTATATGGGCACCCCCCAAATATAATTTCCTGCTTGTGTGATTGGCTCACTGACTTTCCCAGAAGTCTGCACTAAGATACAAGTCAGACTTTAGGCATCCCCTGCAATTGAAAATTCAGTTTTGGTGAGATATTCCCCAAGGGTCAAATACTTCCAAAGGGATGCAGAACCTGCAGCTTTCCTCATCAGAACACTGAGAGCACACTAGGTGATTATAATGAATCAGACCCTCCCATGTCTAATCAGTCTGCACCGAAACAAACAGCTATTTCTTCAGAGCAACAAATGGTAGGAATCTGCAACAACGTTTGTTATAATCCCTGCAATGTACATAGATCACCCGAGGGGGGGGGGGGGGTTATTTAACAAAGTGTAGTTATTCCTTAAAGAGGCTAACAGAGTGTACAGAACTCGCACTTCCTCCGACAAGTTCTACTCGCACTTCCCCGCTGATTTGTTCCTTTGCAGACCCAACCCCAAGTAGGCTCTGTGTCAAACGGTATCAGAGGTTACACAAGGTCGATGCCCTCTTTTGTCATATAACAGTGGATAGGAGGAGGCCACACGCTTCCCCATTCTAGGAAGCAGGGCCGGTACAAAATAGGGGCAGTAGGGGCGGCTGCCCCTGGCACAGTAAACTCATGTGAGGGAGGGGGGCACCGCAGGGTGAGTTCTCACCACTACAGTGGGGGAATTTGGGGAAGTGGATTTGTACTAAGAAGGGGAATGGGGAGGAGGGGATTTGTGCAAGGGGGGGGGGGTGGAAGGGATTTATGCTAGGAAGAGGATTCAGGGGGGAGAAGATTTGCAAAGGGAGGGGCGATTTCTATTTGGAGGGGGGGCGGAGGGGGAGGGATTTGTGCTAGAAGGGGGTGGGAGGATTTGAGCTGCCAGGGGTGTATTGGGGGGGGGGGGCAAGGATTTGTGCTGGGAGGGGGATTTCTACTTGGGGGAGGGTGGAGAATATTGGCCTGCAGAATGAATTTGGGTTTTGAGGATTTAGTTTTTTTTTTGGGGGGGGGGGTGCTGCAGCAGTAAAGGGTTCCAATTTACAAAATGTAAGGTTGAGGGGAGGGGTTTACTGCATTGTGTGTAAAGGCTAGCCACAGCAAGCTGCCCAAAAAAAAACCCCGTAAATTTCTTATTCCTAGCAGCACCTCCAACAGAAGAGATTGGACGGGTGACTTAGGATTTTCCCCGGTGTTCTCCTTTAAATCTACTAGAATAGGTAGCACAGTCTCCCTGGCTGCGCTCATTGAATTGCTCTTCAGTCTCTTCCCTATGGAAGGATATTATCCGTTCCTTTATTTTGTTTTTTTTCTTCATCTCTTGATGATCCATTTCAGTGAGAAGTCTTATTAACACTTACACCTTTCGTATTGTGGTCTTTGATAGAGAGCCGGAGGGGGACCTGAACCAATCACGTGGAGGGAGAATTTTCAAAAAAAAAAAAAGAAAAAAAGAAAAAAAAAATGAGGATGAAATTCAATCAAACGCAGAGCACAAAGGGCCCAGAGCGAATACATAATGTGTGTGAAATTAGAGCGCGCAAACACACACAGTGGCCGCCATCCTTCTCCTTTTGTGACGGTTGTGGCTTTACATGGATTCCGCTCTCTGTGAGGAATGAACTCCTATCACTCACCCATTTACCTTTCAAGCAGAGATACTGGACTTTATATGTATACAGAGAGAAAACAATAACAGGACACTGATGGTAAAATATAAAATAAAATAGAATAAGTGCTCATAAAGGAACAGCTATGCATTTTTATGAAAAATGTACAATCCTCCCATATTAAAGTAGATGGAACATCAACATATAAGCAACAGACCAAATGGTAGATTTAACATTATATTTATTTCCATGGTTGGATCTAGGAGTTGGGGGGTGCTGAGTTGGGCTGTGCCCGCCCCCCCCCCCTTTTCAGTTGCATTTCCCCCCCTTCCCTAGTTAGCTCTGCTGACTCCTGTACACAGCCCTGATGACCCATGTCCTCCATCCTGATGTCCTACACCCTGCTAACCCATGCACACTGTCCTACTGACCCCTGTACACTGCCCTGCTGACCCCTGTTTTCCATGCTGCTAACCCATGCACACTGCCATTCTGTCCCCTGGCCTTCACCCTTCTGACCCCCTTACACTCCCCTGCTGACCTCCCATCCTTTGCCATGCTGACACCCTGTACACTGTCCTACGGATTCCCTTACACTCCCCTGCTGAACCTCTATACACTGCCCTGTTAACCCCTTTACACTGCCCCACCAATTCCCTTAAACTCCCCTGTTGACCTCCCATCCTTTGCCCTGCTAGCCCCTGGTACACTGCCTTACTGATTCCCTTACACACCCCTGCTGACCTCCCATTCTTTGCCCTGCTGACCCCCTCTACACTACCCTACTAACCCTCTGTACACTGTCCTTCGGACTCCTGTCCTACACCCTGCTAACCCCTGTACATTGCCCTTCTGACCCCCTTACACTCCCCTGCTGACCTCCCATTCTTCGCCCTGCTGCCCCCTGTACACTGCCTTACCGATTCGCTTACTCTCCCCTGCTGACCTTCTATCCTTTGCCTTGTTGACCCTGTGTACACTACCGTACTAACCCTCTGTCCCTCTGTACACTGCCCTGCTGACCCCATGTACACTGCCCTTATTGATTCCCTTACACTCCCCTGCTGACCTCCCATCCTTTGCATTGCTGACCCCCAGTACACTACCCTGCTGACCCCCTGTACACTACCCTGCTGATCCCCGGTACACTACCCTGCTGATCCCCGGTACACCACCCTGCTGACCCCCTATACACTGCCACTGTGCTACGGATTCCCTTACACTCCCCTGCTGACCCCTGTACACTACCTTACCGATTCGCTTACTCTCCCCTGATGACCTTCCATCCTTTGCCTTGTTGACCCCCTGTACACTACCGTACTAACCCTCTGTCCCTCTGTACACTGCCCTGCTGACCCCATATACACTGCCCTTATTGATTCCCTTAGACTCCCCTGCTGACCTCCCATCCTTTGCATTGCTGACCCCCAGTACACTACCCTGCTGACCCCTGGTACACTACCCTGCTGACCCCCTGTACACTACCCTGTTGACCACCTGTACACTACCCTGTTGACCCCCGGTACACCTCCCTGCTGACCCCCTGTACACTGCCACTGTCCTACAGATTCCCTTACACTCCCCTGCTGACCTCCCATTCTTTGCCTTGCTGACCCCTGTACACTGCCTTACCGACGATTTGCTTAGACTCCCCTGCTGACCTCCCATTCTTTGCCCTGCTGACACCCTGTACACTGCCCTATTGTTTCCCTTACACTTCCCTGCTTACCTCCTATTCTTTGCCCTGCTGGCCCCCTGCACCCTGCCTTATTGATTCCCTAAGATTCTCCTGCTGACCTGCCATCCTTTGCCCCGCTGACCCCCTCGACACACTGCCCTACAAACTGCTAACACTATCCTGGACACCATATGGGTTGGGTTGCACTGGGCAGCCTTGCCCAATGCAGTTACTAATAGTCACAAACTAATTTGCCGACAATATCAAGTCCTACGAGTTCAGTTTGCACCTAATCTGCTAAAAAAAAAAAAAAGTAGGACGTGTTCTACTTTTCTCAGTGCAGCATTATGCGACGCAATACACAGCATGACAACCCGCTGGGGTGAATAAAGATGAATGAAATGTCACTCTGTGACATTTTAATAAAGTTGAAAAAAAAGAACAGAAGTAAACAGTATGAGTCCTTTACAATGGATTGGCACCAATCAATCCCTTCACAGTGCACACTAGCACATATATATATATATATATCCATCCCGATATATCCCGATATACAAGGCATCAAGTGATCATGTTGTTCATGAAGTTGATGTGAAGAAAGCAGAAAAAAATGGACAAGTGTAAGGATTGGAGGGACTTTGACAAGAACCAAAATTGTAATGGCAAGAGACTGGCTCATAGCAACTCCAAGACTGCGGCTCTTGTGGGATGTTCCCAGTTTGCAGTGGTCACAACCAACCAAAAGTGGTCCAAGGTGGTGTGATTGGGGTTTGGGAGGAGGTGGGAGGCCCATTGACGGCGGTGGGGAGGGAAGGCTCATTAATGGAGGTGGGGAGGGAAGGCCAATTGACAGAGGTGGGGAAGGAAGGCTCAGTGATTGAGGTGGGGGGGGCTCATTGATGAAGGTGGGGAGGGAAGGCGAATTGATGGAGGTGAGGAAGAAAGGCTCATTAATGGAGGTGGGGGAAGGCTCATTAATGGAGGTGGGGAGGGAAGGCTAATTGACAAAGGCGGGGAAGGAAGGCTTAGTTATGGAGGTGGGGAAGGAAGGCTCAGTGATGGAGGTGGGGGGGCTCATTGATGAAGGTGGGGGGGAAGGCTCATTGATGGAGGTGGGGGGGCTCATTGATGGAGGTGGGGGGGCTCATTGATGGAGGTGGGGGGGCTCATTGATGGAGGTGGGGGGGCTCATTGATGGAAGTGGGGAGGGAAGGATCATTGATGGAGGTGGGGAGGGAAGGCTCACTGATGAAGATGGGGGGGATCATTGATGGAGGTGGGGAAGGAAGACTCAGTGATGGAGGTGGGGAAGGAAGGCTCATTGATGGAGGGGGGGGCTCATTGATGGAGGTGGGGGGGGAGGCTCATTGATGGATGTGGGGAGGGAAGGCTCATTGATGGATGTGGGGAGGGAAGGCTCATTGATGGAGGTAGGTGGGGAGGGAAGACTCATGTAGTCCCACTTTATAGAAGAGCTACTGGAGCTCAAATTGCTGAAAAAGTGAATGCTGTTTTTGATAGAAAGGTGTCAGAACATTGCAGGTTTGTGTATGGGGCCGCGTAGCCGCAGACCGGTCAGGGTGCCCATGCTGACCCGGTATCCAAAGCCAAAAGCACCTACAATGGGCAGGTGAGCAAAAGAACTGCAGCACGGGGCAATGTAAGAAGGTGGCCTGGTCTATTGAATCAAAGATTAAATTGAGGAACACAATAACGAGTTTGAGGTGTTGGCCTCCAGTTTCTCCAGATCAATCGAGCATTTGTGGGATGTGCTGAAAAACAAGTCCGATCCATGGATGCCCCACCTCACAACTTTTTTTGATTGAAAAATGTATACTTTATTTTGCAAGAAAATATACAAAAAAACAAATACTTAAACAGGGTACATCCAATCTGTACTGCGACGCAGCGCATAAATACACTACATTACAATACATCACCAAGCATACCAATAAATTACATTCATCCTGCGGTATGATGCCTAATGTGTTGTGCAGAGTAGTAACACCCCGAAACATCACATCATGCATGACGCCGCATTACCCTGAAAGCAGTACCTGAAAAAACATTTCACAAAAAGTCCAGTCATACAGTCAAATAACATTCAAATGGGCAACGGGTGTGATGGGGGGGGGGTGGAGAAGGTGGGGCAGGGGAGGGAGTAAAGAGTTCACAGGCCCGAAGCTTTATTTGAACTGCCAAAGGATACACGGGGGAGAGGGGGGGGGAATGGGGAAATCTTCAGACCTCCTCTTCCTCCTTGAAGTCCATCAGGTGATAGTCTCTGAGCAGACTGTGAACCAGTCTGCGGCAGTCCTCGATGGACATCCTCTCCCGCTGGTGGATGAGGCGCTTTCTGGCGCACCATAAAGCGTCCTTAAAGCAACACAGCACCCGCCAGGCACCGTCAATGTCCTCCTGTGAATGAGTTCCACAGAAGAGTCCGTTCAACACACCAAAGTGTGTGATTGCAGTCTGTGGTACAAAGTCTTTGAGTTCAGGTTCCAGGGCCCTCAACAGGTCCTGTGCAAAGGGGCACTCCCAGAAAACATGCAGAGCAGTTTCCTCCTGGATGATGCAAAAGGGGCAGTGCCTGTATCTACACAGGTTTCTGGCATGCATAAATGTCCTGAGTGGCAGCCCCCCTTGGATTGCCATCCATGCCAGATCTTTGTGCCTGTTGGTGAGTCTCTTTGAAGAAACATTCCTCCAGACCACTTTACAAGTGGCTGAAGGGAGGCCTGGAACAGTCTCAACAATGTCCGATGCTCTGATCAACTTGTGGATAGTTTTTGGCTTCCACAAGTCGGGCTTCACTCCATGTAGCCCCAGCTCCTTAATAAACTTGAAGGTGTCCAAGTAGTACCAAGGCGTGTCCCAGTTGTAGGGGATGGAGCTGTCCCATTTGTCCCATCCAAGGGTCCTCCAAAGAGGCAGGAGGAAAAAACGGGACATAGAGTTACCACCAGAGTCCACAGTTCTGTCCACCAATGTCCTGCGGATGCAGTTACAAGCAAAGCACACCCTCAATAGTGTAGCGATATCGGGCACGCCCTTACCGCCCTTGAGGGGTTCCTTGAACATAACCGCCCGCTTCACTCTGTCCATTTTGAAGCTCCAGATGAAGTGAAACACCGCCCTGGTGATGGCCTTACAAGTGTTGACCCGAGGGGGCCAGGCCTGGGCGAGGTACTGCAACACAGGGAGAATCTCGCTGCGGAGTACCAGTGTTTTGCCTTCGATGGTGAGTTCTCTGAGGCTCCAAAGTCCAAACTTCTGTCGCATCTTTGACAGTCTTTCCTCCCAGGACTTCAGGGCTGCGCCCTCAGCTCCAAACCAGACCCCACCTCACAACTTACAGGACTTAAAGGACTTGCTAGTGACAGCTTGATGCCAGATACCACAGTGTACCTTCGGAGGTCTTGTGGAGTCCATGCCTTGACGAGTTATGGTGGGTGGTCATAATGTTATGGCAGATTGATGTATATTATATATACACTATATCGTCAAAAGTATTGGGGCCCAGTCTTAGTCCGTAAAGGTCCATAAAGACATGGATGAACGAGTTTGGGGTGGAGGAACTAGACTGGCCTGATAGAACACCTTTAGGATGAATTAGAGCGGAGACTGCGAGCCAGGCCTTCATGTCCAACATCAGTTCCTGACCTCACAAATACGCTTCTGGGAGAATGGTCAAACATTCCCATAGACACACTCCTAAACCTTGTGGACGGCCTTCCCAGAAGAGTTGAAGCTGTTATAGCTGCTAAGGTTGAGCCAACCCAATATTGAACCCTACGGACCAAGACTGGGATGCCAAGAAAGTTCATGTGCGTGTAAAGGTAGGCGTCCCAATACGTTAGACAATATAGTGTGTATTTGTATATATATATCTATATATATATATTTATTTTTTTTCCCTTGAGTTGAGCTTTAAGCAGATATGTGAATCTGCAGATACGTGCCTTTTACTTTATTGAGTACAGATTTCACATTTTCAAAATGATGAGCAAAGATCAGGCAAAAGAAGATGCTTTTTCCAAGACAACACGATGATATGTTACACCTCGATCGTTTTCAGTCACGTATGTTCCATCATTAGTGCCCGTTAATGGGCTCACGCTAGTGATGTATGTGGAACTGGTTATAGATGTCGTCCCCCCCCCACAATCCACATTCTGGAGGAGGATGATCCTCAGCTGCTACCCATCTACCATGTACTGGTCACTTCTCTATTGTAAGATGTTGGAGTTGGCGTTTACTGTCATTGTCAAATTTCTTACGTCTTCCACTCTAAAGTCATTTTGGAAAGAATTGTGGAATGTGAGACGTTGAGTGAACAAAACTAGGTGATGATAACTGAGCAAGACCGAGAGAGAACACACAACAGAGCCAATCAGGACATGATAACTGAATGAGGTGAAAACATTTTAACTGAACAAGATCAGAACGGTAACTGAGCAACATCAGGGCTCCATAAAAAGCCGAGAACAAGACCATGACCATAACTGAATGAGATTAGGAGATGATAACTGAGCAATACTGAGGAAGAACATACAACTGAGTAGGATCCTGGATGAGATCAGGACATGACAACCCAAGCAGATTAGGACACTGTAACTGAATAAAATGAAAACTCTTTAACTGAGCAAGATCAAGAATGCAGCAAAATGAGATCCAGACTCGATAACCGAACAAAATCAAAACACCAACTGAGCAATATCGTGAGTCTATAGATAACCAAGAACAAGAAATGGAAACTACACAAGATCAAGACATGATAAATACGTTGTAAGATAAAGACAGGATAATTAAAAAGATTAGGACCCGATAACTGAACAGGATTGAGCAAGATCTGGACACGGCAACTAAAAAAAGATAACTGAACAAGATAAAGACATAAGTGAACAAGATACCAGAAACGATAGCTGAACAAGATCAGAACTTGACAACTAAGCAAGATCAAGACACAGTTGATTATACAAGATAGGGGGCGCAATAACTGAACAAAACCAGGGCTTAATAACTGAGAGAGATCAGAATGATCAGGAGAAGGAGAAGAAATAAACAAGGATCAAGACATGATAAATAAACAAGATCAGGGCACGATAACTGAAGAAGACTGAGGAAGATCAGATCAGAACATACAACTGATCAGGATATGATAACTGAACCAAATTAGGACACTAACTGAATAAGATGAAAACACTAACTGAGCAAGATCAGAATTTAGCTGAACGAGATCAAGACATGATAACTGAACATAATTACATACAATATAGTTACATAGTTAGTCTGGTTACATCATGGATGCTCAACCTGTGGCCCTCCAGCTGTTGTGGAACTACAAGTCCCATGAGGCATTGCAAGGCTGACGGTTACAAGCATGACTTCCAAAGGCTGAGGCATGATGGGACTTGTAGTTCATTAACAGCTGGAGGGCCACAGGTTGAGCACCCTTGGGTTACATAGTTACATAGTAGGTGAGGTTGAAAAAAGGCACAAGTCCATCAAGTGCAACCTGTGTGTGAGATTATATGTCAGTTTTACATTGTATATCCCTGTATGTTGTGGTCATTCAGGTGCTTATCTAATAGTTTCTTGAAACTATTGATGCTCCCCGCTGAGACCACCGCCTGTGGAAGGGAATTCCACATCCTTGCCGGTCTTACAGTAAAGAACCCTCTACGTAGTTTAAGGTTAAACCTCTATTCTTCTCATTTTAATGAGTGGCCACGAGTCTTGTTAAACCGGTTGAAAAAAAAAAAAAAGACATCTAGTTCAACCAATCAGAACACCAACTGACCGGGAATCTATAGATAACCAAGAACAAGAAACAGTAGCTAAAGAAGATCAGGACATGATAAATATGTTGTAAGGTCAGGATATGATCATTAAAATGATGAGGGCCTGATAACTGAATAGGATTGAGCTAGATCTGGACACGACAACTCAAAGATAACTAAACAAAATGAAGCCACAATAACCGAAGAAGATAAAAACATGAAAACTGAACAAGACAAAGACAAGATGATAACTGAACAAGATAAAGCAATGATAACTGAATAAGATAAAGACATAATAACTGAACAAGATAAAGACATAATACCTGAACTAGATAAAGCCAAAATATGTGAACAAGATAAAGACATGATAACTTAACAAGATAAAGACATGATAACTAAACAAAATAAAGCCAAAATATGTGAACAAGATAAAGACATGATAACTAAACAAGATAAAGCCACAATAAGTGAACAAGATAAAGACATGATAACTGAACAAGATAAAGACATGAAACTAAACAAGATAAAGACATGATAACTAAACAAGATAAAGACATGATAACTAAACAAGATAAAGACGCAAAAAGTGAACAAGACAAAGACATAACTGAACAAGATAAAGAAATTATAACTGAACAAGATAAAGACATGATAACTAAACAAAATAAAGCCAAAATATGTGAACAAGATAAAGACATGATAACTAAACAAGATAAAGACAAGATAAAGACATGATAACTAAACAAGATAAAGCCACAATAAGTGAACAAGATAAAGACATGATAACTAAACAAAATAAAGCCAAAATATGTGAAGATAAAGACATGATAACTAAACAAGATAAAGACAAGATAAAGACATGATAACTAAACAAGATAAAGCCACAATAAGTGAACAAGATAAAGACATGATAACTGAACAAGATAAAGACATGATAACTAAACAAGATAAAGCCATGAAAACTGAACAAGATAAAGACATGATAACTGAACAAGATAAAGACATGATAACTGAACAAGATAAAGACATGATAACTAAACAAGATAAAGACATAACTAAACAAGATAAAGACATAACTGAAAAGGATAAAGACAGGAAAACTGGACAAGATAAAGTCATGATAACTGAAAAATATAAAGACATAAGATGGGGCGCACGATAACTGAACAAGACCAAGACTTAATAACTGAGCAAGATCAGAATGATCAGGAGATAAGCTTAGAACAATAAACATGATCAGGATGTGATAACTGAATGAAGGGAAAAGATAACGGAGCAATATCAAGGCACAATAACTAAACAAGATGAAGACATAACAGATGGAAGATGAAGACATGGAAACAGAAAAAGATCGGGACATAACGGAGGAAGACTGACAGGATAACAGAGCAGGATCAGGACACGATAACTGAAAAAGATCAGGACACAACGAATGAAGGAATAAAATATGTTCATTCGGTTGTCCTACTGGGGTAGAGATTGGAGACGTCAGAGGATGATGCCTGATATTCTGATGAAACATGTTCCTTGAAGGAAGTGGTGTACAGACTGTTAATATCCCGCTGTTTAGATGTACAACTGAAAATGAAAAAAAGACAACTGTCACTCTCCACTCTAAATGGAACAATGTGCCCCCCGCTGTGCACATAGACGGGTTCACAATGGGGGACGGGGACCGGAGCGAAGGACGGGGCGCAGTTACGTAGCTGGGCTGGAAGAAGCAATATAAGACAATTATTAGGTTCAACCTCAAAAAGACAAAACAAACAAATACGATGACGGCGCCGCAGACCTCGGATGATACCAAGAAATGAAAACGTTCATCTGCTCCAATTTTTAAAAAAATGGGGAAACAAAAATTCTTTGTGTCATTTTTTTTAGCACTGAGGATTTAACAAGTTGTTATCAGCACAGTTTTTGGACTAAGGCCCAGTTCACACAACAATGCGTGCATTTGGGCATTTTAGCGCACCGTGGTTTTGACAGCTCCTTCATTTCATTGGGCTGGAGAGGAGCTTCACTTTAACCCAAGGTGGCCAGGTTCCTATATACAGTGGGACCAAGTCAAGGTGGCTACGTTCCTACATACAATGGTCCCAAGTCATGGTGGCTACGTTCCTACATACAGCAGGGCCAAGTCTCCCTCACTTCCCTCTGTTTGGAATGAGCAGTACATGCCCATGTACACTACCAATCCCAAAGTCCCTCTCGGGAGTGCACAAGAGAGGGTGGCCATGTTTACTACATACAGTGGGACCAAGAGAGGGTGGTTACATTCCTACATACAATGGGGTCAAGTGAAGGTGGCTACGTTCCTACATACAGTGGGACCAAGTCAAGGTGGCTATGTTCCTACATACAGTGGGACCAAGGCAGGGTGGCAACGTTCCTACATACAGAGGGACCAAGTCAAAATGGCTATGTTCCTACATAAAGTGGGACCAAGTCAAGGTAGCTATGTTCCTACATACAGTGGGAATGTTCCTACATACAGCGGGACCAAGGCAGGGTGGCAACGTTCCTACATACAGTGGGAGCAAGTCAAGGTGGCTATGTTCCTACATACAGTGGGACCAAGGCAGGGTGGCAACGTTCCTACATACAGTGGGACCAAGTCAAGGTGGCTACGTTCCTACATACAGTGGGACCAAGGCAGAGTGGCTACATTCCTACATACAGAGGGACCAAGGCAGGATGGCTGTGTTTCTATCTACAGTGGGACCAAGTTCGGGGGTGGATATGAACAATTGTAGCCACCCACTAACAGGAAGTTGGATCACAGCATCAAAACAAGGAGATGTGGAGAAGGCTGAGGACAATAAAAGGGAGTTTTTTTAAGTTAGGAATACATACCATCACATTCTCTATTAGCTCTTTTTACTATGCATTAAACACTCGGCTACAACCACATTATTGTAGATTCGGATAAATCCGTCTTTATGAATTTGCCGCTGTGTATAATTACCACTCTATAATATTATTTCAGGAATTTCTTTTGTATTCTACGGCACAGAATCATAATCCAAATTACGGCTCTGTATACAATTTCCTGTGACATCAATCTCCTTAACTGCGATGGCGTTGATCTATATTGTATATAATCGGGCTCTTGATTCGAATGTAAATTGCTGACATATCAATGAATGTTTATGGTGTTAACAAGGGCAGCCGGGATCAGTATTGTGCAGATTGACTGTCATTATTTTTATATGTACTGTAAATCTCTTTTTTTAAACTATTGAATGACTGCTTGTTTATTACTTTGATGCCTTATTCATTAATATTATAGAACCCGTAATGTACTAATAAAAACATTGAAAAGAAAAGTGTGCTTTAGTTTTGGGCTGTTATGTAAATTTTAGTTAAAGTTGCATTTTAAAATTGATATGATCTGTACATTATGAGGGGTTCTCACCATCCCTGTGCTGAGTTCACAGGTCTGTGCACCCGCTGTGCCCATCATGAGGGGTTATTTTGGTTTATTGAAAATCTTAAAAACAACAACTTATATACAATAAAACCATAATAAATAAATAAAATATATTTACATTATAATTGAATATGACTATACAAAACAAAAAAACAAGAACATAATAAATGGTGCAAACCAAATTGCGCAGAACATAATCGCTACGAGAGAGCCAGACTAAGGAACTTCACCGTCACCATGCATGTAGCCTTTTATCAAAAATATATTTGATCTGAAAATCTAAGGGAGTGAAACAAGCATACAAAGAAAAGCCGCACACCCCGAGATCAACAGGCAGCAGCTACAGAGTCCTGATATTCCTCCACGCCCTTATCCAGGCCTCCTGCTGCCACCTGTCTTTCTCTAGACCCCGAATCTTCCCAACCTCACCCAGAATGTCCTGCATCACCACTTCCACAGGGAGGATTTTACTCTGTAAGGATACCTGACACCGTGCACTCCACGTGAAATAATGGACTACTAGACTAACTAAAAAAAGTGTTTCCAAATCATAATCCTGACGAGTCTGGAATGCCCCATACACCCACTCTGCATAACTCATAGGGGGGAGGAAGGGTATACTCAGATCCCTCCCCACCCTCTTGTACACCTCTATATTAAAAGGGCTTGAAGTTGAAAGTGATCCATGGACTCCACCACTCCACCACACTCCGCTCTCGGGCAGCCCCGATCACTCATGGAAAGAAACTTCAAGTTGCCCTTCACATATAGTTTTCCATGAAAGGCAAGCCAAGCCTGATCCCTAAACTTCATTGGGATTCTCTCCAAATTAATCAATCGCAAACCCACCCCCAAAACCAGGCTTGTGGCAATCCCTCAAGGCCAGTGGCTTGCAAAAAGCAGAGCTCATGATCCGCTTCTCAAGAAGTTTTCTTGGAAGAGATCTGACTTCTCCTGCTGTTATTTGCAACTGCCAAAACATTTTCAAACACGGTGCAACATGCCGGGAGCTTATCATGCTTGACCATCAGGCTTTTCACTGGACCACCATTTTTCCAGTCTCGCAGAAAGGGCCTAGGACTGGAAAATACCAACCCACCCAAGCGGTCTCTCTGCCAACATGTTACTAAGCTTGTACTTCACAAACGTCAGAGACAAAAAGACTACAGGATTGATCATCCCTAAACCACCCTCCCACCTAGGAAGGTAAGTCACATTCCTTTTGACAAGGTTTATTTTGTTCCCCCATAACAGCTGGAAGAAACAACTATAGATCCTGGTATAGAGAGAAACTGGCAAAACGCAAACATAACTGAAATACAGAAAAATCGGAATCAGGTAAGTCTTGATCAGATCAACCTTTTCCCTCAAGGAAAGCCGCCAACCTTTCCAGCTTGCCACCTTGGCATCGGCATTCCCCAGCCTGTTCACCCAATTTGCATGACCATAGTCACCTGGGCCGAATTCAATGCCTAGAACTCAAATTTTTTGCTGGGGCTCCAAAAAGTCATCTGGTAAAACAAAGCTCTCACCTTCCATGCCCATCCAGAAAGTGTCACACTTGTCCTGGTTGACCTTTGAACCTGATGCCTCTGCATACTGCCTTATCATTGAGACCACCTCCTGCGCCTCCCCAGTCCCAGAGACAAAAACAGAAACATCATCAGCATAGGCCACAACCTTCAAAGGAGGCTCACCAGCGATGCCCAAACAGTACCCCACACAATGGTCAACTTCTCTAGGCTTCTAATGAAGGGGTCGATTGCAAACACATATAGCAGAGGACTCAATAAACACCCCTGACGCACACCCGAGCCGACCGCAAAGGGCTGCCTGACCCAACATTAACAAGAGGAAAGCTTTCAGCCCCTTTTTACAAAAACTTGATCCAATCAATTAAACCTCCCTCCAGGCCATATTTGCCAAGAAGGAGTCATAAGTACAAATGATTAACCCGACCCAATCTTAGCCTGATCCAATGTCAGCAAAAATGTACCCCAACCAGCAGCCCTACAACGCTCCAAGGCCTCCCGGACAGCTAACACTGCTGAGAAAGTGCTTCTACCCTGGACCGAGCAGTGCTGGTGGTGGGATAACAAACTGCCTGCCATTGGTGATAATCGCCAGAAAAAAATCTTTGCCAGTATATTTCTATCGACATTAAGAAGACTAATGGGGCGCCAATTCCCAATCATCGAAGGTTCTTTACCCTTCAATAGAAGGATCACTGCAGATTGCCTCATGGAGGGAGAGAACCCTCATACAAACAGCCATTAAAAACCTCCACAAGGTAGGGAGCCAGGATCATCTTAAAACATTTATAAAATTCGGCTGTCAAACAATCTGGCCCTGGCGTTTTCTTGATGGTCAGTTTATCAATAGCCTGGATTACCTCATCTGCAGTGATTTCATCTGTCAAATTCATCAAAGGAAAATGACTTTCCAGACCTGGTGTAAAGTACAAAAAACCCAACATCCTTGTCTGATCAAGGCTCCTTCCTCCCAGGAGATTGGCATAGTATAACCTGACAATGTTCAGGATCCCTGACCTAAACTTCGTCAGAGAGCCCGTACTGTCCTTCAGGCCATTGACTGTCTTAACTGCTACGCTCTGTTTACAGTTCTGGTAAGGGTCAGGTGAATGGTATTTCCCGTAATCCCTCTCCTGAACCAAAGAGGCGTGCTGGTCATATTGATGTCTCCTAAGGAGGAGCTTCACCTCAGAGATCTCCCCAGAATCTCCTCCATTCGAAACAAGGCAGTCAAGTTTCCTCCGCAAATGCTGGTAGGTGATATACTTATCTTGCTGCTTCTTTCTTCCTATGGCCTTGAAAAGCCCAACAGTCCTCTGTTTTACAAGCTCCCACCATTCTGACTTACTGTTGCGAAAGTCTAGGATAGTTACTTGTGCTTGAAAAAAATCCTCAAAGGATTGTCTTACTCTCCCGTCTTCCAGGAGGGCCAAATTGAATCTCCAGATACCCCCACCCCCAGGTGGAATGTCTGAGGCATACAGAGTCACAGATAGAATACAGTGATCGGAAAACTCCACTGCCCAACACACAGGTGCCAAAAAAGCAGAGTCTCCCTTTAAAAGAAAAATTATCTATCCTACTCTGACTACTACCTCACTGAAAAGTGAACCCCGTGCCCAGGTCATCTCTGAAACCTCTCCTGTCTTTAGACCTAGTAATGGTGTTGAAATCACCTCCAAAGATAACCTGCTGGGCCGTAAAATAAAAAGGCTTAATCTTTGTAAAGAGGCATTTCCTGTCCCACTTCGTCTGGGTACCATAGATGTTAATCAGGCGCAGGTCCTGCCCCTTCATAAAGACATCTAAGACCATGCATCTCCCAATCTCTACCTCAATTACCCGCTGGCACGTTACCATACCAGAAAAAAGGACTGCAACCCCGCTGTAAGGCTTGGCCGCAAGAGACCAAAAGGAGGGACCATGTCTCCACTCCTTCTTTGCCAGATGTATATTGGCCAGAGTACTCAGATGGGTCTCTTGCAAAAACAAAATGTCAGCATCAAACTCGCTGAGCAAAAATAAGACCATATGACGAGCACTTAATGATCTTAAGCTGGCAACATTAATTGTTGCCACTTTTAACGGAGTGGGAACTGCCATTAGGTAGTTGAGGCAGCCGTTTCTTAGCCTGACTACTCCCTATCCCTGGAGATCCAGCGCGCTTCATTGCACCCTGGCACTCATCATCCATGGAGGATGCAGAACTCAATGAGTCCCATTCATCATCATCATCTGACAGGACCTCAAACTTATTTGCCAAAAAAGGCAAAACCTTAGGACTTAAGGTAACCAAACCCCTTTTTTTCTTCTTTCTTTTGCCCCTCCTCCTTTTATCCTCCAATCACTCCATATCATCCTTGGACAAACCGGAATCAACAGATTCCCCACTCCTACCCTCCACTTCACTACCTTCCCCCCAATTCTCCCTTCCCTTACCTACCACTAGGCCAGCCTCTTCACCATCCTCCCCACTCCTCTGCACCACACGATTCTTAACAGAAACCCTGCAGCGTCGAGGGGGGGACTGGCACCACACTTGATGCACCTGCCTCAGCACCTCTTGCTGCCTCTGCAACTTTGGAAGACAGACACAGAAGGATTGGACACATTCTCGGTAACTGATACCTTACCTACAGACTGGGAAGACACTGGCACACTAGGCAAACGCACAGACATATTGGGTATTGGCACAGACTGGGGCACCACAGACTGGGAAGACACAGACAAACTGGGTATTGGCACAGACTCAGAGGGAATTACAGGCACCCCAGCTGCTGAGCTCTGCGCATCCTCCATGTCCAGGCGGAAGAACTCTCTTATGAGCTGAGGCTTGTTATGCATTGCCTCAGGACACTGACTATAAGGATGTCCCACCGCATTGCACAGGTTGCACCTTATAATGCTACAATCTTTTGCCAAATGTCCTACACCCTGACACAGAGTATTTCATCACCGGACATCAGGATGCAAGATGCTCTTTATCTCCACACTTGTTACATAGCTTTGGCTGGCCTGGGTAGAAGATGGTCAGCCTGTCCCTCCCCAGGAAAGCTGAGGATGGCAGATGCTGGACAACATTGTCAATGATTTTTAACTTTAACTGCAGAGACCACGCCCCCCCCCCCGTCCATATACCCCGATCATCCAAAATCTTCTTTAGGGGGCTCAGGACATCTCATACCTCCTCAACCATACAGTTCAATCCTCTTGTTATATGGACACATTACGGACAAAAATTGTCGCCATGAACCTGCCGGACTGATCGAAGATATCTGTAGGCCTAAACCCCATCTGCAGAATCTTATCCACCACTGCCCTCCTATGCAGAGGAAGACCACCCGACTCCCAACGAAGCTGCACAACATTTCTCCTTTCATTGAGGAAGATGAAATATTTCCATGCTCTTTACCTGCCTGTTCCCTCCTCCCAAATCCCGTAGCAGCAACACCAGCATAGGTTTTCCCCACAGACACACCAAATGCAGTCTTGTCCTTAGACATAATCAAACCTGCTGACAGGGAGTCTGATTCAGCTGGGATAGCAGTCATTGAATCAACAGAGGCAGGACCCGCCCTCTCCCTCAGCTCTGAACACTCTGCTTCTTTCCTGGGTTCAAGCACAGCCTTGGCTACTGCAGACTCTAGGATAGTTGCAGCACTACTGCTCCCAGCATCTCCTCCACCATTCTCAGGAACAGCCGCTGTGCCTGGTCCAGGCAACGTCACTGTATTGTCCATGGCGCTGCTCTCTGCAGACTCTTCCCCCAAAAGCTGGCAGTTACTCTCACCAGTTTCATTTAAATCTGAGGTTTTGTTTTCAGCCGGTAAATCAGACTGTACATTGTCTGTGTGTCTGGGCTCACTGCCTGTAGCACTACACCCCTCAGCAAGCCTATTGTCACTAATAAAGTCCACATCACCATCCGGCACACACACTGTACCTGCTTGCCGTGTTGTTACCTTTGAGATGCTATGGCTGACGGTGGGATGAGACTTCCCCCCAGCTGTTGCAGACTTCATGGTGGATCTTGCTCTCTCCACAGGTCTCTCTTTCACAGGGCAAGGAACATTATCCATCTCCTCATCATCGTCCGGGGAAGCTGCATCCAAAGGTGATTCCAGCTCAGTGATAAACTCCAGCATGCCGGTAGCTCCCTCAACCTCCTGCTCAGATGATCCATATTGCTGCTGCAGAGGGAGGGGGACAGAGGCCTCCGCCATTGAGGGCTCAGCAGATGCCTTAGGTGTTGAACAGCTGGGCTCATCCTCCGGGCCCACTTTCTCACTCTGTGCTGACTCTGTCGTTACCTGCATCTCCTCACTGATTGGGTCACTTTCCATACAGGAAGCGGCTCCTTTCCTCATTCGGCTAAATCGTTCCTCATTTCTTTATTTTTCTTTAAATATTCCGCTATTCTCCTTCAGATTCCTCACAGCTTGCTCCAAGTCCTTCAACTTAGGCCTCAGAGCTGGTCTCTTCTTACTGTACACTTTGGCACAAATCTGTTTTTTCTTCCTAAATTCAGCCAACAAAACCAATAATTTCTCCTCTTCTTTCTCAATCCGCTTTAGCTTACCAACAATCCTCTGTCTAAAGGCAAACAGGGACTCATCTCTCTTTGGGCCAGGCACAGTATCTTCCACAGGCTGGGGCCTAGTTACAGGCCTATCCTGGAGGCCCCCACCTGGGTCCTCCCCAGGATTCAGCAACCCTCCTGGGGCAGAGAAGCAACTTTAGCCCCTGGACTCTGGAAGCACAGGAGCTAAGGAACCAGCAACCTCACACGTCACTGTCAAGGAGCAGAATGGCAGTTTCCCACCATCCCTGTGCTGAGTTCCCGGGTCTGTACCCCTGCTGTGCCCATTATGAGGGGTTCCCACCATCCCTGTGCTGAGTTCCCGGGGCCTGTACACCTGCTGTGCCCATTATGAGGGTTTCCCACCATCCCTGCTAGACTTTTTCTATTATGGAGAATGTAATTGGTGGAGCTGGAACACACAGGATGGTAGGAGAAAACACCAAAAACTTTCAGGTCCTTAAGTTATGGAAGGGGATCTCACTGTTGGAGCCTCCAGGACATAGGAAGTTAGCGGCTGACTCTAGCCACTGTGCTCCACCTATAATCTGAACCTCACTTTTAGGCGGACCGGCCCTTCTACACGTATTCATTTTGAAAAATCAGTTTGCTGCCGCTTTCTGGTTTCACAATTTGCATCCAATGTAGCGGTTTCCAGCGACGAGACTATTCAGTCGCTCCCAGTATCCTCTTTTGTATATGACACCACTCAGCAGTGAATGCTCTCCGTACAGCACTGTGCTCTTATTTGAAATCAACACCCATGCATACAAGGCCGTAGGCATCCGTGGCGTCTTGGAGCTGCATGAAAGGGCCACCGATATGGGCTTATTATGACATGACACCGGTCCGCAGAATGCTTTCCTCCCACTCCTTCTGCCAGTAAATGAAGAGACGATTCCTTTTTATTCGCCAACTTTTCGCCAACGCCTCTAGATGGCACTGTTGCCTATGGCAGCTGCCTTAGCCGCGGTCTGAGCGTTACGTCAGGCGAGAGAAGTTTGCATTGTTTTCTGCTCAGGCCTTGACTCCTACCTTCCATCAGTAGAACAGAGCCGCTTCCAGCGAGAGAACCAAATAAGCTCATGACCAGCTCTTTGAAGCGGAGTCACATATAGGCGCGGAGACCTAATGGAGAATGGCAGATGGGTGACATTCCCAGACGCGCACCACTGTATAGTCTGCAGACAGCTGTTTCATAGTCGCTGCCAATGAGCCGCATTGGAATAACGGGGATGATGCCGAACGGGGAGCTGCTGCGGGTGCCGCAGAATTTTGTAAGATACTTAAAGAGAACTGGTTATCGCTGAGTTTAAAGAGGCAATGTTGAGTCTCTAACCAAATGAAACCACAAGTTCCCTGCAAGAGAAAAAAAAAGTAGTGAACTTCCCCCTCCAGCAGTCTGGGACTCCCACCTCGCCTCAGTTCCTGCCAAAATTTGACACTTCCGGCAGTGTCACGCACCGGCGCCCCCTGCTTTTCTGGCACTTTTTGTTTACAAGTAAAAATCTGTATTTTTTGCTAGAAAATTACTTTGAACCCCCAAACATTATATCGATTTTTTAGCAGAGACACTAGAGAATAAAATAGCGATCGTTGCAATTTTTTTTATGCCACGCAGTGGTTTTTCAAACACAATATTTTTGGAAAAAATACACTTTAATGAATGTTAATTTAAAAAAAAAAAAAAAAAACACAATATATAACACAATTTTTTAGTAAAATATAAATGTTACACCGAGTAAACAGATACCCAACATGTCACACTTTATAATTACGCACACTCGTGGCATGGCGGACAAATTACGATACTGAAAAATCTCCAAAGGCGACGCTTTAAAAAGGTTACCAGTTTAGAGAAGGTCTAGTGCTAGAATTGTTGCTCTCGCTCTGACGTTCACCGCGATACCTCACATGTGTGGCGCGAACGCCGCGTACATATGCGTGTGCGACATATGCTTTCAATTCTGCTCTTGAGCACGGGAGGGATAGGGGGGTGCATTACATTTTTTTGAAAGTTTATTTTATTTTTTATTTTTACACCGTCCCTTTAATTCTTTTTTTAATCACTTTTATTCATAGGCGTGTGCACAGGGTGTGTCAGGTGTGCCTGGGCAAACCCAAATACCCCTGAGTGGTGCAGATTCCCCCTGTTTAAACCCCTGATATTTCACCAAAGCACCCTTAATGAGGCTCCTAAAAAAATTTGTAAAAAACTAATAAAAAAAAATTAAAATTGTAAAAAATCATAAAAATAAAAACTACTGTCACCATCTACTGCCCTACTGGCACCATCAGGATCTCAGGTCCATCATCGACCCTGTACCCTGACGTAGGAATTGGCTGCACCCACCCCAGCCTTATCCCTGCACCACCACCACATCAGGTCCTTCATTGGCCCTGCACCCTGACCTAGGAATTGGTTGCACCCACCCCCTCCTTATCCCAGCACCACCACCATCCCAGGTCCTTCACTGACCCTGCACCCCGACCTAGGAATTGGTTGCACCCACCCCCTCCTTACCCCAGCACCACCACCATCCCACGTCCTTCATTGGCCCTGCACCCTGACCTAGGAATTAGTTGCACCCACCCTCTCCTTATCCTTGCCCCACCACCATCTCAGGTCCTTCATTGACACTGCATCCCAACCTAGGAATTGGTTGCACCCATCCCCCCCTTATCCCTGCCCCACCACCATCCCAGGTCCTTCATTGACCCTGCACCCCAACCTAGGAATTGGCTGCACCCATCCCCTCCTTATCCCTGCCCCACCACCATCCCAGGTCCTTCATTGACCCTGCACCCTAACCTAGGAATTGGCTGCACCCATCCCTGCACCACCACCATCTCAGGTGCTTCGTTGACCCTGCACCCCAACCTAGGAATTGGTTGCACCCACCCTCGCCTTATCCCTGCACCAACACCACATGAGGTCCTTCATTGACCTCCTTAACCCCCAGTTTATATGCTGCATAAGATTAATTCAGCCCAAGCAAACATAAAAGGCAACAATGGCGCCAAGAACGGAGGAGGTGGTAGTTTGGCGCACGTACTGTATTAGCTTGATATCACAACAGGTGCCCAGCGGTAGGCAGAGGAGGACGCAACGCAAGGTTCTACTTTGTGTGGAAGAAAAAACACTTTATTGAAGCTGAAAAATTTGAGAGCAGCGAAGCGAGGCGCCCCGAGGGCAAGGCGCTTGTGCGATCTTCGTAACGGGAGGAAGACGAAGTGACAGATCCTCCGTTCAAGTGCCTGTCTTCAGAGGAAGCTCGCTTTTATTCCAGCGATCACAAAACCCAATCCTCGTCTGCCTCTGTTCTATGACAGTTTATAGAAAGAAAAAAAAAACATAAAATGCGGCAGAAATACGGGAATCTATACATACGCATCACACAGGGAAATGCGTAACATTATTCACCTCCAGTCCCAGTGAAGTTCTGTGCAAATCCAGAAATAGATGACAAGTCAAACTCCCCCTTTTTTTATAATGGTGGCCATAGGTGGGTAGGCGGAATTTCAGTACCAACTGCCATTCTAACCTGCCAGCGACAGCAACACAAGTAATGTTTAAAGGGGACTTACAGGAGGAAGCATTTCCTCATTCTCCCCTCCCCCCCAGTGATCAGACTGTACATTGTAACTTTGTAGAAGGAGGACGAAGCATTTCCTCAGTTTCCCCTCCCCCAGTGCTCAGACTGTACATTGTAACATTGTAGAAGGAGGAAGCATTTCATCAGCCTCCCCTCCCCCAGTGATCAGACTGTACATTGTAACTTTGTAGAAGGAGGAGGAAGCATTTCCATAGTCTCTGGATTGCGCCTGAAGAAAGATGGTGTCGTCCTTTGAAGAACTGCGTCACCCCTGAGCCGGCATCTATGTTGACCTCAGATAATACCTGAACAACCAACACATTTTAAGATATTTTAACCACTTTCAAACAGCTCCACCTGCAAAACCATGGAAACGGATTGAGGTGACCTTCCATCATGCGGTCATTTCTGTCTGCCTTCAGAAAAGTACAGGAGGGGGCGGAGACAAGACCAGTCACACAGCCAGTGGCGGCTGGTGCTCAAAATTTTTTTTGGGGGGCACAAACAAATTGAAAAATACTGAACCCCCCCGCATCAATTGAAACCACTGTGCCCATCATATACAGCCACTTGTGCCCATCATATACAGCCACTGTGCCAATCATATACAGCCACTGTGCCCATCATATACAGCCACTGTGCCCATCATATGCAGCCACTTGTGCCCAATCAAATGCAGCCACTTGTGCCCAGTATATGCAGCCACTTGTGCTCATCATATGCAGCCATTGTGCCCATCAAACGCAGCCACTGTGCCCATCATATGTAGCCACTTGTGCCCTTCATATGCAGCCACTTGTGCCCATCATATGTAGCCACTTGTGCCCTTCATATGCAGCCACTTTGCCCATCATATGCAGCCACTTGTGCCCATCATATGCAGCCACTTGTGCCCCATCAAATGCAGCCACTTGTGCCCAGTATATGCAGCCACTTGTGCCCAGTATATGCAGCCACTTGTGCCCTTCATATGCAGCCACTGTGCCCACCAACCCCTCCCACTCGTGGGGCACGCAGCTCTGGCAGTACCCCTAACCCCCCCCCCCGGCGCGCGCACGCGGCTCTGACAGACCCCCTGGCACTTAACACCAGGCAGCAGCTCCTCTCAGTACACTAGAGCGGCGGCGACCACCGCTCCAGCGTGTGTCTCCTCCGCGCCTCTTCCTAAGCGCCAGGCATCCAATAGGGTGGCCTGGCACTTTGGCCAATGAGGAAACAATTTGATGCCCTGCCTCCTGATTGGCGGGGAGGAAGGTCAGTGTGAAAATAGCGAAAATTAATTCGCTATCATCACACAATTGGGTGGGATCAGGGCGCACTAGGCACCCTATTTTGAAGCCTATTAGAGCCTCAGGCTCTAATCAGGTGCTTCAAAAAGTACCACCCCCTCCTGCCCCCACCATAGGAATCCATGAGTCAGGTGTCCTGAAAGGGGCAGGGGGAGGGGGGCGGCGCCCATGTGCCCACAGTGCACGGGCCGCCACTGCACACAGCACAAGGAGAGGGAGGAGCAGTGAGCGGTCTTTATTGCAGGAAGCTCCCGCACAGCCACATGATTGCATTCTAGGGTTGCCACCTGTACAGGATTCACCCGGACAGTACGGGAATGGAATCATGTACCCGGGATTCAGCTTGCCTGATCCCCGGACACATTATTCACGCCGGGCTATGGCTGAGAAGCTTCACACAGCAGCAGCTCTCAAAGTGCCGACTTAACCGAATGCTGAACTTTTACGCGGCTCCTTCGCTATCCCCGTCCTATATAGGCAGTGTGGGCAGGGAAAGTCAAATTGCTTCAGCCGTGGGGCACTGTGTGGATAGATACTGTATTCCAATATGTCCCTCCTGCTGGGGCTGGGGCGAGCCGGGCGATTCCATCCATTGCACGGTGTTTTTGCAGTGGCTAGGCACGGTTCTCATTGTGTGTGCGGGGAGTATGATGCCACTGGCTCAGAGGACCCCGAGCGCAGGAGTGAAGAAAGTGTGATCTCGGGTGGGCATGCACCAGGGAAGGGAAGAGCGAAGGAAGCAACATGCCCATGCATTCTACTCTGTGCAATAAACTCATGGTACCGTCTACAATATACTACTGAGCTGCCACTTACTCCAAATATTATAAATACTTCAGGTTGCTGCTCACATTCCAAATGTATTCCCACAGTCCACAACTAAAGATGTGAAGATTAATGGTGTTGCACTACCCAACCCAGGTGCAAAAACATATTTTAAATAAATTGTATAAAAAAAGTGATAAGTGAATACACAATCCCAGTGTAGTAAATCTATAAATACCAAAAAAATATACTCCAAATTATTACCACATATGTTGAAATATTATAAATTAATTGCATAAAAAATGGTAGTTGAATACACAACACCAATGCTGCAAATCTACTGATTAGAATACACCAATAAAATGTGCTCCAACATGTTGAATACAATATATATTATTTTATATATATATATATATATATATCTATATCTCGATATAGATATATATATATATCTATATCGAGATAGATATATATATAGATATATCTATATCGATATAGATATAGATATATCTATATATCTATATCTATATCGATATAGATATATATATCAATGTTGTCAATTTCATAAAGAACACCCAAAAGAATTAAATCCACAATCTCAGTGCAGTGAATCATCAATAATAAGCAAGCTGCATTCTACAAATAAAAGCATGCACTTTACATATTATTGCTGATTCACTGCACTGAGATTGTGGATTTAATTATTTTGGATGCTCTGTATGTAATTCACAACATTGGTATATGTATTCAACATGTTGATTTATATTTCAACATACGTGGTAATATTTTGGAGTATATAGATTTGCAGCACCGGGATTGTGGATTCAATTACTAGTTGGTCAAACATTCCCATAGACACACTCCTAAACCTTGTGGACGGCATTCCCAGAAGAGTTGAAGCTGTTATAGCTGCAAAGGGTGGGCCAACTCCATATTGAACCCTACAGACTAAGACTGGGAGGCCATTAAAGTTCATGTGCGTGTAAAGGCAGGCGTCCCAATACTTTTGGTAATATAGCGTAAGTTCAGTGTGTTTTTTTGCTGAAAATTTGCACTTCATAAACCATTGCACACTGTGTCATCTACAATAATTTATTCTCCAGAGTCTCTGCTTTCAGAAAATATATAATAATGGGGGTTTTAAGTAATCTTCAGCCCTAAGTAGATTTTTTAACTATATTAAAAAATGCCAAAACAGCTCTTGCACCAAACGGGTTAATGTACCAAAAGAAAAGAAAAGGAATTTTTTTTTAGCCATCATAGGTGAACTCTAACCAAGGCTTGGTGGACACCATTTTGGCCATCCACAGCCAGCTTCTCATACCCAAGATCAATGCTACCCAGGACTTGGTGGACACTGTCATGTTCATCCACGATCATCTTCTTGGATCCAAGGTCAACGCTACCCAAGACTTGGTGGAAATAATCATGGTTATCCACAGTGAATTTATTGTCTAAGGTCAACTCTACTCAAGACTTGGTGGACACTGTTATGGTCATCCATGGTCAGCTTCTTGGATCCAAGGTCAACAGAATCCAAGAGTTGGTGGACATTGTTATGGTAATTCATGGCCGGCTTCTCAGACCAAAAGTCAACACTACCCAGGACTTAGTGAACACTGCCATGTTCATCCACGGTCAGCTTCTTGAATCCAAGGTCAACTCCACTCAAGACTTCATGGACACGGTTATGTTTATCGAGTCAGCTTCTTGGATCCAAGGTCGACGCTACTTAAGACTTGGTGGACACTGTTATGTTCATCCACAGTCAGCTTCTTGGACACAACCCAAGACTTGGTGGGCACTGTTATGTTTGTTCACACTCAGCTTCTTGTATCCAAGGTCAATGCTACCCAAGACTTGGTGGAAACCATCATGTTCATCCACAGTCAGCTTCTTGGATCCAAGTTCCATTTTATGAGTTGGTGCTTAATATACCCTAGAACGTACATTTAAAGTCCCACGTAATTCTATGGTTTTGTACAGTTACACAATGTGGATAGTACCTTTTAAGGGTAGATTCAACTAAACACTTAGCCCCCCCCCCCCCTACAGTTCTTGGATCCAAGGTCATCCATGGTCAGCTTCTTGGATCCTTGGTCAACTCTACCCAAGACTTGGTGGACATCATCATTTTCATCCATGGTCAGCTTCTTGGACACAACCCAAGACTTGATGGACACCAATATGATCATCCATGGTCAGCCTCTCAGACCCAAGGTCCAGCTCTACCCAAGACTAGGTGGACACCGTTATGTTCTTCCACAGTTTATTGGATCCAAATTTAACACGACCCGAGCCTTGGTGAGTACCGTCATGTTCATCCACAATCAGCTTCTTGGATCCCTTGAAGGCTTCAATGATGAGATTTCTTGCTATAGTTGGCTTTTTGAGTTGAATTCCTTAGAATGTGCCTTCCATCGCAGAGAACTTTCAACGAGGGTCATGTGACCTGATAAGCACGTCCTTAGTGTGGCCAAGGGACAATTTGAGAGACACAATTGGCCTTTGCAATAAGCGCTTTGAAAAAAAATGCATTGAAAAGGTAGAAGACAAACGCGACCTAGAGACAAAAAAAGACAGAAGAGGGTTTAGAGCGATGTTTGTTCCATTGTGTTGATTAAAATAGAAACTCTGAGCGGCGATCCGTTGTTTTCAATGAAATAATACATCAGTCCGGGCCGCACCGCCTCATTGTCTCATAATCTGTCTCTTCACTGAAGTGCCATCAATGGAGGCTGAAGCAGCACTTGCTGAGTCAGTGACTCTCGGCTACAACGCAGGGAGGAATGGGAACATTGCTATTCTGCCAGGCCGGGAAATCTGCTTCTCTAGAACAGGAACGAACACTGAACGTCTCCGATCTGGATGGCAAGAAAACTTTATAGCTGATAACTGGTCCTGCCTAAAGCTCACAACACACGTTACAATCTGATTGTGCAATTTCAATTAAAGGAAAAGTGATTACATCTGTGATTTCACCGTTTAAATTGACTCAAGGACCCCCCTTCCACCCCCCTGCCCCATAGCAGCCGTTCGGACTACTATGGCTATTGTTACGCCACTGTGAGGGATAACCACAATCTGACATGACTTTCAAACCTGCAAAAAATCCGGGATAAACATAGATGTTTTGATCACACCCAGATCCCTCAGATGTCCAGGTCACACTTAGTCATCCAGATCACATTTAGATGTCCAGGTCACACTCAGTTGACCAAGTCACACTCAGATGACCAAGTCACACTCAGTTGACCAAGTCACACTCAGACGTCCAGGTCACACTCAGACGTCCAGGTCACACTCAGACGTCCAGGTCACACTCAGACGTCCAGGTCACACTCAGACGTCCAGGTCACACTTCGTCTAGATTACACAGACATCTAGATCACACTCAGACTTCCAGATCACACTTGGGTCAAGATCACAGTCGGATCCAGATCACTCTCAGACGTCCAGATCACACATTCACAATCAGATCACACTCTGGGCCAGATCCCACAGACATCCAGATATCCAGATCACACTCAGACTTCCTGATCACACTCAGGTCCAGATCACACTCTCACAATCAGATCACATTTGGGTCCAGATTCCTCAGATGTCCAGATCATACCCGGGTCCAGATCTCTCAGATTTCTAGATCACATTCAGATGTCCAGATCCCTCAGACTTCTAGACATTCAGATGTCCAGATCACACTTGGTCCAGATCCCTCAGACCTCTAGATCACATTGAGATGTCCAGATCACACTCAGATCCAGAACACATTTAGATGCCCAGATCACACCCAGGTCCAGATCCCTCAGACGTCTAGATCATTCAGATATCCAGATCACACTCAGATGTCCAGATCACACTCAGATCCAGACCACATTTAGATGCCCAGATCACACAAACGTGCAGATCACACACAACGTTCAGATCCCTCAGACGCCCAGATCACACCCGGGTCCAGATCCCTCAGACGTCTAGATCATTCAGATGTCCAGATCACACACAACGTCCAGATCCCTCAGATGCCCAGATCACACCCGGGTCCAGATCCCTCAGTTGTCTAGATCATTCAGATATCCAGATCACACTCAGATGTCCAGATCACACTCAGATCCAGACCACATTTAGATGCCCAGATCACACAAACGTGCATATCACACACAACGTTCAGATCCCTCAGACGCCCAGATCACACCCGGGTCCAGATCCCTCAGACGTCTAGATCATTCAGATGTCCAGATCACACAAACGTGCAGATCACACACAACGTCCAGATCCCTCAGACGCCCAGATCACACCAGGGTCCAGATCCCTCAGACGTCTAGATCATTCAGATGTCCAGATCACACAAACTTGCAGATCACACACATTGTCCAGATCCCTCAGACGCCCAGATCACACACAACGTCTGGATCACACACAGTCCAGATCCCACCCAGGTCTTAATTTTCAGCCCCATCAGGTGCTCTGCAGCCCCATCACCCCCCGTAAGCGATTCCAGAACGTTCCAGGTGCATGTTCTGCGTCTGAACTGGGGAAGTGTGAGAATTTTAAATAAGAGCGTGTAAACATCCCATTGTAGAGGGAAACAAAGCGGGAAATGGGAGGCAGAGGAAGACAAAGTGCGGAGAAATGAGATGGAGAGAACAAGGAGTAGAGGGAATTGAGAGCAGAATCACAGAACAATGTGATGAGCGGCGGGGATGAGGCGGGGGATCGGAGCGCGGCGGCAGTGACAGATACGTCCGGGAGACAAGTGGCTCTCTCCTGGTACAGGTAGAGAAGAAATCATTTTCACGCCATTGTCATTTCCTAACCGGCATTCTTCTGTTTCCAAACAAATCTTGCTAATGAGATTTTTGTGCTTTAGCGCTGCTATGGAATACAAAGACCGCGCCGACCAAAAAGACGCCAAACTGACAGAGCGAAGGAGCAGCGTCGCCCGTAGCAACCAGACTGCAACCTGGTTCTGAAGACAGAAAAAAAAATATTTTTTATACATATTAAAAAAAATCATTTTAGGCCTGAGGGTTACTTCAAACCTCCAAATATTATATATTTCATGAAAAGCCGAGACCCTGGAGAATAAAATGGTGGCAGTTCCAATTTGTTAATGGCGGATATTGATTTATCAAGCTCAAAAAAAAAAATGCAATAAAGTTAATTTTAGGGCAAAAAAAAAAAGCAATATATTACCCAATTGGTAAAAATATAAAAGATGAGGCTGCGATGAGTAAATAGATACCCAACATGTCAAGCCTTAAAAGTCTAGTAAGTGCTATTTGCATCCTGCGACAAGCTTTTGCCCATTCTTGAAAAATTTCTGACCATATTTTGCTTAATACAGTAATTTCCTATGATCTTCAGCGCCATCTAATGGCCATAATGTGGTATTTTTCCTGAAATACCTCAATCAGATGCATTATAACCACTAGATGGAGCTAATGATTCTATGAATTTCACTGTATTTATAAATGGAAGTCCGGTCAAAAGCTAACGAAGCTTAAATCTACTCCCACCCAGTGGCGGCTCTTCCATTAAGGGCGCCCCCCCGCCCCGCCCAGATCCATGCGCCCGGCCCCTAATCTCCATGCAGGGCGCCAGACGCATGGATTCCAATGGGTTTTTTTTTTTGAAGCATGTGATTAGATTGGCTTCAAAATTGTGTGACATTAATGAATTAATATTTGCTAATGTCTTCCTGCTTCTTCTCTTGGCCAATCAGGAAGCGGCTCCTGAGACCCGATTGGCCCGAGACTCTTAGGACCTGCCTCCTGTTCGGCCGGGAGGAGAAGCAACACCCCGGCAGCAGCAGTCTCTTCTTCCTACCCCGGATGCAGCAGAGCATCCCCACCCTATCCTCCTCCCCGCACCTCTACCGCAGTAAGGTATGGCCATGAATGCGCGGGGGGGGTGTCGCTAGTGAGAGGGGATCGCGGCCTGGGGGTTGTCTAGTGCCAGTGGATCGCTCCGTTTTGATCGATCGGGAACCACGGGGGGGAGGTGCGAGGGAGGGGGCCAGGTCTGCTTGACTCGCCCCCCACCCCCCAAAATTTGGACCACCAGCCACCACTGCTCCCACCCCCCATTCTAAGCCTTACGCTGACTCTTGCGAACTTGCCGTTCACGTCTATGGCCAGAGGTGCGAACCATCGGATCGTTTTTCGGGAGTCGGGCCGGTAAACTTGGGAAACACCAGCGAGCGGCAGGGGGGGGGAGGGCTGACCCCTCCCACTGCTTCTGAAAGCGATCCAGCAGCTAATTAGTCCCTCTGACTGTTTTCATGAGGAAGAGAGTTATCGGCTGAAAAAAATTACCAGGGTTGTGGCTGATATCTAAACTACTTGCCAACTCCCAATCACCCAGCAAATTAAATTCAAAATACTAACCACAACATACAAAACCATTCACAACTCTGCCCCGAGCTACATCACCAATCTAGTCTCCAAATATCACCCAAATCCTCTCCGCTCTTCTCAAGACCTCCTACTCTTAAGCTCGCTCATCTCCTCCTCTCATGTTCGTCTCCAGGATTTCTCCAAAGCCTCTCCCATCCTCTGGAACTCGCTACCTCCACCTGTCAGGCTATCCCCTACTCCTGCTACCTTCAGGCGATCCCTGAAAACTCATCTCTTCAGGGAAGCCTATGACGTCTCCAACTAATCTCCTACCACTTCCATCAACTCATCCCCCACAGTTACAACCTTTTGTACCAACTGCCCCACCCTATTAGATTGTAAGCTCTTCTGAGCAGGGCCCGCTTAATCCTCCTGTATCTTATTGTATTATAACTGTATTGTCTCCCTTTTATATTGTAAAGCGCTGAGTAAACTGTTGGCGCTATATAAATCCTGTATATTAATAATTATATATATATAGAGAGAGAGAGAGAGAGAGAGAGAGAGAGAGAGAGAGAGAGAGAGAGAGAGAGAGAGAGATCTATATATAGATCTATCTATCTATATATAGATATATATGTATATCTATCTATATAGATAGATAGATATATCTATATATATAGATATATCTATATATAAATTATATACGTTGTGGCTTGCAAGTGGTTAGTCCTCGGATTTCCTATGATTGTTGGCTCCATCTAGTGGCCATAATATACATATTATTTATGAAATTACTCAATCAGGCAAATACCTCATTATGGCCACTAGATGGAGCTGACCATCAAATCAAGTCAAAGTTTTAAGCAGAATACGGTCAAAATTCGTGAAGGCCGGGCGGACGCTTATGATGTTCCTCCAACTGTCAACACCAGAATGCCGATCTCAGGGGGATCTGAGCTTTTGCACAAGTATACTGTCATTCCTAAACACCAAGGGGGGGGGGGGGTGAAAGGAGTAATATATGTATATGTGTGTCTATATATATATATATATATATATATTTATTCATCCAGCACAGCGAGTGAAGAGTGAAGCCAGTCCTGCTTGGCGTTAAAATTAAATTTCAAAGTGTGGTAAGTCGGCAGTACATTGGGCTCAGTTGGGTGTTCTCTATTCAGGGGCGGACTGACCATTCGGCCACTCGGGCACTGCCCGAGGGCCCCGGCCACTAGGGGGCCCCATCAGGGATGCCAGCCTCAGTAAAACCAGGGACAGTATGTAAAAATCTGTGTTTTTTTTTTACATCTGTCTCTGAAATGTCCCTTACCGACGTCCTTTTGGTCTAAAAATCCAGAGATTATAGCTGCCCCACCTCTCCAGTACCATCTCAGCCAATAGAAACATGTCTGTGTATACTGTGTGATTGTATACTGTGTGTCCCCATAATCTCTGATTACCTGGGGGCCCCATAATCTCCTATTGCCCGGGGGCCCCATGAGATGTCAGTCCGCCCCTGTCTCTATTCCTCAGTAGGGAGTGGCGGGTCCCGGTGACGGAGAGGGACATACATATGGATCTATTTCAGAAGGCAGGCAGACGTTTCTATACATAGCATAGGAGAGGTGAGTCATTGCTCCCGGTGGGGAATGCATTAAGTATGAAGGTGCGGAGTGCGGAGTGCCGGCTGTAGGAGGAACGGACAGATTCAGAATGAACTATAATAATACACAGGAGGTTAAAGGAACCTGGACGATGCCTGGACAAAGATGGCGCCGTCCTTCTGGGGAGAAAAGCAGATGAAGGCATAGTCAGGGGGAGTCTTGTGATCTCTGTGAGAGGAAATCAATGCCTGGAAGAGATACGCTAACACTATGGGGGTTGATTTACTAAAGGCAAATAGACTGAGCACTCTGCAAGGGAATTTGCTCCAGAGCTTAGTAAATGAGCAGAAGCTCAGCTGACTTCCATCATCCAATCACGTGCCAGAAAATATTATTTTTCTGTTATGTCTCTTGCATGTGATTGGGTATTCTTTGCAAAGTGAAGCTTTACCTCATTCACTAAGCTCTGGAGGAAGTGCACTTTGCAGAGTGTCTATCCGTCTATTTGTCTTTAGTAAATCCACCCCATTGTGAAATGTTAGATTCGATATATAAATACAGATCACCAGCAGGGGGAGCCAAACAAATCCTTCATCTTCTTCTATAACGAGGATCTCTCGGGGTTAACATTTATTTTACCAGAAACAAATGCAAAGTTTTGGCACCTTTATTAATTATTCAATAAAAGCGAATAATAAAATCATGTTAATGAAAATGAAGGCTGATCTAAAGGACACAATGTATTCATACGATGCGATCATTTCCAACGTGGCGAGTGCGGCCAGCGTCTGTATGTCATCGCTCTGCAATCCTCAGCAATAGGCTGTGAGAGAGAAGCCGAGGCCATCCGGGCTCCATTGCTTTGCCCTAAGCTGTCAGTCTAACACTGGAATCGTGCTTACAGGTGGGAAAATCCCACAAGAACCCAATGCAGGAGGCTTCTCCCTGAGGTCACATTTACACCTGTGTGCAACACGATCTGTGCAACAAATGTGCCAAACATCGCTCATTGAGTTCATAATAGTGTTCCCCCCTATAAGCCCCCCTAGCTGCCAGACACACGATACCCCCCGAGATATCTGAATATACAAAAACACGCAACTTCTATCCGCGTTTGAGGTGCCATTAAGAGTTACTTGTGCCTTAACTCTAGAAGCTGGAAATCACTGTAGTAGGTGCTGCTATTACACCATTATTACACTGCTACTACACCGATACTACACCGCTATTACACTGCTACTACACCGCTATTACACTGCTACTACACCGCTATTACACTGCTACTACACCGCTATTACACTACTACTACACCGCTATTACACTGCTACTACACCGCTATTACACCGCTATTACACTGCTACTACACCGCTATTACACCGCTATTACACTGCTACTACACCGCTATTACACTGCTACTACACCGCTATTACACTACTACTACACCGCTATTACACTGCTACTGCACCGCTATTACACCGCTATTACACTGCTACTACACCGCTATTACACTGCTATTACACTGCTACTACACCGCTATTACACTGCTATTACACCGCTACTACACCGCTACTACACCGCTACTACACCGCTATTACACTGCTACTGCACCGCTATTACACTGCTACTACACCGATACTACACCGCTATTACACTGCTACTGCACCGCTATTACACTGCTACTGCACCGCTATTACACTGCTACTACACCGCTATTACACTGCTACTGCACCGCTATTACACAGCTACTACACCGATACTACACCGCGATTACACTGCTACTACACCACTATTACACTGCTACTACACCGCTATTACACTGCTACTGCACCGCTTTTACACTGCTACTGCACCGCTATTACACTGTCACTACACCACTATTACACTGCTACTACACCGCTATTACACTGCTACTACACCACTATTACACTGCTACTACACCACTATTACACTGCTACTTTACTGTTACTACACCACTATTGCACTACTACTACACTGCTATCGCACTGCTACTACACCGCTATTGCACTGCTACTATACTATTACACTTCTATTATACTGCTACTTCACCACTATTAAACTCCTACTATACTGCTACTACACCACTATTGCACTGCTACTACACCACTTATCACATTTCTACTATACTGCTACTAAACCACTATTACACTGCTACTACACCACTACTATATCACTGTTCCGTGACTACTAAACAACTACTATACCACTACTACATATCTACTATACTGCTACTACAGAGATTTCCACTAGCTTCCAGGTCCCATGCCAAACAGCTGCCCCACTGCATTGTGGATACAGGAGATCAGCCACTGGCCATGGGCACCATTCAGAAAATGCGAAGAGAATGCAAATTATTCTCTGGATGAGAAGGAGAGCAAGACATCACCGCCCCGCCCCTCTCCACCCTGTCCAATCAGAGAATGATTTACATTAATTGAGATCTCTAATTGGTGCCTGTGCACCTCTTGTGTTCACAATGCAGCAGGGCAGCTGCTCAGCGTGGGACCCAGAAGCTAGGGGGGTAGCAGTGTAGTAGCAGTGTAGTGGTGTAGTAACGGTGTAGTAGTGGTATCGTAACGGTGTAGTAGTGGTGTCGTAACGGTGTAGTGTAGTAGCAGTGTAGTAATGATGTAGTAACAGTGTAGTAGTGGTTTAGCAGCGGTGTAGTGTAGCAGCAGTGGTGCAGTAATGGTATAGTAGTGGTGTAGTAGCAGTGTAGTGTAGTAACAGTGTAGTAGTGGTGTAATGGTGTAGCAGTGGTGTAGTGTAGTAGTAGTGGTGTAGTAACAGTGTAGTAATGATATAGTAGTGGTGTGGTAGCGGTGCAGTAGCAGTGTAGTGTAGTAGCAGTGTAGTAACAGTGTAGTAGTGGTGTAGTAGCAGTGTAGTGTAGTAGTAGTGGTGTAATGGTGTAGCAGTGATGTAGTGTAGTAGCAGCGGTGTAGTAACAGTGTAGTAATGATGTAGTAGTGGTGTGGTAGCGGTGTAGTAGCAGTGTAGTAGTGGTGTAGTAGCAAAGTAGTAGTGATTTAGAAGCTGTGTCTACTTGAGAGATTCCCAGTTCCAGAGGGATCCCACAGGTATGGGATATATTGTACATAGTTGGTCCAAGCTGAAACAATGTAACTATGTATAAAATATCCCTACCTGGCATTCTTCTTTATTAAGCATTTGCACAGGCACAACAAACGATCCCTGTATGTTTCATAATATCATTGTCTCCTATGATCGTCAGCTCCACCTAGTGGCCATAATGTGGTATTTTCTTTTTGATTGAGGTATGTCAGAAAAATACCACATTATGACTTCTAGATGGCGCTCATGATTATAGGAAACATTCCCATTACAAACAATACAGCAATCATTTGTGGTGCCCGGGGACTGCTTAAGACATATGGCAAATTCTTTATACATAGACATCCTATAGAGTGATAGCATGAAAACCTCACATCTGCCAGTAGTGTTAAATGACACACATTGTATAATTTCTATACATTATATATATATATGACACACACCCACTGCAGTGACCAATATTAAAGTAAATGATGCGTCTGCCAGGAACCTAAAACACATCAGTCTTTGTTTCTCGGAGTCGCCCCGGAGAACGCAGTTTTATTAATGGTTGATCCTGCCAGTGCAAACATGTTTTTCCCACTTCCTGTAATAAGAGTGACAACACCGGTGAGATTGTGCAGCAACGTTACATAGTTACATAGTAGGTGAGGTTGAAAAAAGACACAAGTCCATCAAGTCCAACCTATGTGTGTGATTATATGTCAGTATTACATTGTATATCCCTGTATGTTGCGGTCGTTCAGGTGCTTATCTAATAGTTTCTTGAAATTATCGATGCTCCCCGCTGAGACCACCGCCTGTGGAAGGGAATTCCACATCCTTGCCGCTCTTACAGTAAAGAACCCTCTACGTAGTTTAAGGTTAAACCTCTTTTCTTCTAATTGAGTGGCCACGAGTCTTATTAAACTCTCTTCTGCGAAAAAGTTTTATCCCTATTGTGGGGTCACCAGTACGGTATTTGTAAATTGAAATCATATCCCCTCTCAAGCGTCTCTTCTCCAGAGAGAATAAGTTCAGTGCTCGCAACCTTTCCTCATAACTAAGATCCTCCAGACCCTTTATTAGCTTTGTTGCCCTTCTTTGTACTCGCTCCATTTCCAGTACGTCCTTCCTGAGGACTGGTGCCCAGAACTGGACAGCATACTCCAGGTGCGGCCGGACCAGAGTCTTGTAGAGCGGGAGAATTATCGTTTTATCTCTGGAGTTGATCCCCCTTTTTAATGCCAATATTCTGTTTGCTTTGTTAGCAGCAGATTGGCATTGCATGCCATTGCTGAGCCTATCATCTACTAGGACCCCCAGGTCCTTTTCCATCCTAGATTCCCCCAGAGGTTCTCCCCCCAGTGTATAGATTGCATTCAGATTTTTGCCACCCAAATGCATTATTTTACATTTTTCTACATTGAACCTCATTTGCCATGTAGTCACCCACCCCATTAATTTGTTCAGGTCTTTTTGCAAGGTTTCCACATCCTGCGGAGAAGTTATTGCCCTGCTTAGCTTAGTATCGTCTGCAAATACAGAGATTGAACTGTTTATCCCATCCTCCAGGTCGTTTATGAACAAATTAAATAGGATTGGTCCCAGCACAGAACCCTGGGGAACCCCACTACCCACCCCTGACCATTCTGAGTACTCCCCATTTATCACCACCCTCTGAACTCGCCCTTGTAGCCAGTTTTCAATCCATGTACTCACCCTATGGTCCATGCCAACGGACCTTATTTTGTACAGTAAACGTTTATGGGGAACTGTGTCAAATGCTTTTGCAAAATCCAGATACACCACGTCTACGGGCCTTCCTTTATCTAGATGGCAACTCACCTCCTCATAGAAGGTTAATAGATTGGTTTGGCAAGAACGATTCTTCATGAATCCATGCTGATTACTGCTAATGATATCATTCTTATTACTAAAATCTTGTATATAGTCCCTTATCACCCCCTCCAAGAGTTTACATACTATTGATGTTAGGCTAACTGGTCTGTAATTCCCAGGGATGTTTTTTGGGCCCTTTTTAAATATTGGTTCTACATTGGAGATGTTGTTTCAAAAAAAAAAAAAAAAAAATTTCAGCAACAAATTAACACCATATCCAACTATTTTTAGGCGAGTTTTTTTTAAATTTTATTTATTTATTGCTTTTGGAAATAGATTTGGCAGTTTTACGTTGTTTGTCCTCATCCCTGTAACTGCCACTTGTGCTGAACAGCTTGGCGTGTTTTAGGAAGTGTTAAAACAAGAAATCTACTGGCAGGATGAACAAGAAATAAAACCGTTACTGAGAAAATAAAGTGTTGTGGAAATGCTATTGGCAGTCTGGATCATATATTGTATGTCACTTTTTTAATTTTGCTCATAATGCGACTTTAACCCAGCAGTCCCCAAACTGCCACCCTTTTCCTGTCTGCAGCCGGCCCTATTCATCCCCCTGGCACAAAGAACAGGGCGCCATTCCTCCCACTGACACCGATGATGGGTAGGGATGGGCTCGATGTTTGTCTCGAACATCAGCTGTTTGTTTGTTCATAGATCAAATGGGCGCCCGCGGCAAGTTCGCCTGCCGCGGAGCGCCCCATAATGCACTGCGAGATCACAGTGCACTGACGGCTGCTGATTGGCCAAAGTGGGCACCTGACCTGCATGCTTTGGCCAGTCACAGCGCGATGTATATAGTGAATGATCTGCTTACACAGTGGCTGTATATAGTAAATGAATGGAGATTAGGCAGGTGGTGTAGTGTGCAGTCAGTCAGTGTAGTGTATATATAATACAGCTCAGAGTATATAGTGCAGTCCGTGTAGTATATATAATACAGCTCAGAGTGTATAGTGCCATCAGTGTAGTATATATAATACAGTTTAGAGTATACAGTGTAGTCCGTATAGTATATATAATACAGTTCAGAGTATATAGTGCAGTTAGTGTAGTATATATAATACAGTTCAGTCAATGTAGTGTATATATAATACAGCTCAGAGTATATAGTGCAGTTAGTGTAGTATATATAATACAGTTCAGAGTATACAGCACAGTCTGTGTAGTTTATATAATACAGTTCAGAGTATATAGTGCAGTTAGTGTAGTATATATAATACAGTTCAGTCAATGTAGTGTATATATAATACAGCTCAGAGTATATAGTGCAGTTAGTGTAGTATATATAATACAGTTCAGAGTATACAGCACAGTCTGTGTAGTTTATATAATACAGTTCAGAGTATATAGTGCAGTCCGTGTAGTATATATAATACAGCTCAGAGTATATAGTGCCATCAGTGTAGTATATATAATACAGTTCAGAATATATAGTGCAGGCCGTATAGTATATATAATACAGCTCAGAGTGTATAGTGCCATCAGTGTAGTATATATAATACAGTTTAGAGTATACAGTGTAGTCCGTATAGTATATATAATACAGTTCAGAGTATATAGTGCAGTTAGTGTAGTATATATAATACAGTTCAGTCCATGTAGTGTATATATAATAAAGCTCAGAGTATACAGTGCCATCAGTGTAGTATATATAATACAGTTCAGAATATATAGTGCAGACCGTATAGTATATATAATACAGTTCAGAGTATATAGTGCAGTTAGTGTAGTATATATAATACAGTTCAGAGTATACAGCACAGTCTGTGTAGTTTATATAATACAGTTCAGAGTATATAGTGCAGTCCATGTAGTGTATATATAATACAGTTCAGAGTATATAGTGCCATCAGTGTAGTATATATAATACAGTTCAGAGTATACAGTGCAGTTAGTGTAGTATATATAATACAGCTCAGAATATATAGTGCCATCAGTGTAGTATATTTAATACAGTTCAGAGTATATAGTGCAGTTAGTGTAGTATATATAATACAGTTCAGAGAATATAGTGCAGTTAGTGTAGTATATATAATACAGTTTAGTCCGTGCAGTATATATAATACAGCTCAGAGTATATAGTGCAGTTAGTGTAGTATATATAATACAGTTCAGAGTATATAGTGCCATCAGTGTAGTATATATAATACAGTGCCATCAGTGTAGTATATATAATACAGTGCAGGGTATATAGTGCAGTCAGTGTAGTATATATAATACAGTGCAGGGTATATAGTGCAGTGCATAGTATATAATACAGTGTATTAAAGTGGTTAATGGGAATCTTATGACAGAATTAAGAAAAATACTTTGCACAGATGCGCCACTTTACAGGCAGACTAAGGGGACCCCCAGGCACGATATTTAAAAGGAATATTTCATTGTTATTGCTTCACTTTAATGCGTTAATAAAATCACTGCTCCTGAAAAAACAATAGTTTTAAAAAAAAATGTTTGCATTGATACATGTCCCCTGGGCCAGCACCCGGGTCCCCATACACTTTTTTTGGCAATAACTTGCATATACGCCTTTAAAATGAGAACTTTTGATTTTTCATGTTCGTGTCCCATAGACTTTAATACGGTTTGCATGTTTGCTAGAACAGTACCTGTTTGAGGTGTTCTGGTGCGAACCGAACCGAGGGGCGTTCGGCCCATCCCTAATAATGGGGCACTATTTCCCCCACTGACACCAATGATGGGGCACTATTCCTCCCACTGACACCAATGATGGGACACTATTCCTCCCACTGACACCAATGATGGGACACTATTCCTTTACTTGCACTTTAAATACACCAGCCAGTCCTGGTTATTATCTGTGTTTTGCCAGCTGTACAAAATCATAGCCAGACGGCAGCCACCTCCTTTCGCCACCCAAAACGCCTTTGGAGCAGCGCGTCCAGTATTTACGAACAGGCAAATATTGAACATAATCAATGTTCATGCGCGCAAAACACATTTCAATTAATATTATTGCAAACGAAATTAAGTAGAGCAAAACAACGGTTCCCGGGGGTCTCATTTCCCGAATTTCGGCTAATAAGGCGTCAGGAAATTGCATATCAAACAGAATTGTTGCAGCACAAACTACAGTTTGCAAAAGTAATTAAAGCTAATGATCGCCGAGCGTTCGCTAACACCGAGCAGGCGTTGGCGGGTGGTGACCTTGATTGTCACAATAAAATATTGAGAGTTCGGCCCTTTCACTCCCGCCAGTGGTAGCTGATACACCAGAGGAAGAAGGAAGAAAGAAAAAAGAAGGAAGAAGAAAGAAAAGAAAGAAGGAATGAAGAAGAAAGAAAAGAAAGAAAAGAAGGAATGAAGAGAAAAGAAAAGAAAGAAAAGAAGGAATGAAGAAGAAAGAAAAGAAGAAAAAAATACGAAAGAAAAGAAAGAAAAAGAAAGAAAGAAAGAAAAGAAAGAAAGAAAGAAAGAAAGAAAGAAAGAAAGAAAGAAAGAAAGAAAGAAAGAAAGAAAGAAAGAAAGAAAGAAAGAAAGAAAGAAAGAAAGAAAGAAAGAAAGAAAAAGGAGGAAGAAGGAGGAAGAAGAAGAAAGAAGAAAAACAAAAGAAATAGGAAGAAAGAAGTAGGAAGATGTCATGAACACTTAGTGCCCCTATTCCTCATTCCAGCACCCGGGTGTTGGCTGTTGCTTTCCCCCTGTCTGTGTTCACCTGCAAGATGATTGATCTGATCAGTCACCTGATATAAACAAACCGAACACTCTATCCCTTGCTTGTGATAGGGACAGTTACCTGCATTGTTCTTGATCAAGCCTTCCATTTGTCTGCCTTGCTAGCTGTTGGATCTCCCTGTGTATGACCCGGATCGGATATCGGACTATTCCCTGAACTCAGCCTGCCTTTTACCTGGACGGTCTTAGAACCACGTTATTTGCCTTCTAAACTGCAAGTAGTCTGTTGTTTGGTCTGCTCGCGTCTGCCCTAGTGTGGTAGCCAGGCACTATAGCATTGTGCATAAGTCCTGGGGGCAACCAAGTACCAGTAGGCCTGCTTGTCTTAAGGGAAAGGGGGCTGCTATAGGTGAAGCACACAGTAGCTAGCTATAGTGTCTGAACATCTGCATTGAGGTAGCATTCGTGACAGAAGAAAAGAAAGAAGAAGGAAGAAAGGAGAAAGAAGGAAGGAAAAAAGAAGACGAAAGAAGACGAAAGAAGAAAATAGGAAGAAAGAAGGAAGGAAGAAAGAAGAAGAATGAAGAAGGATGAAGAGGAAAAGAAGAAAGAAAGAGAGAAAGAAAGAGAGAAAGAAAGAGAGAAAGAAAGAAAGAAAGAAAGAAAGAAAGAAAGAAAGAAAGAAAGAGGAAGAATGAAGAGAGAAGAAGGAAGAAGAATGAATATGGAAGAAGGAAGAAGGAAGATAGAAAAAGGAAGAATAAAGAAAGATGGAAGACATGTAGCTCTGGTAGATTTGCAATCTACCGCATGTTAGGTAAATTTAGTACCTTGTTCATTAGGAAGGTTAGGTTTGCCTCTGTTCCAGCTTGGCTGACGTTGTGTGTGTTTCCAGACTGACCGGTGGGTGTCGCTGTTATCACTGGTTAGTGTTGGAAAGGCAACGTGTTGAAGCGAATAGATGCTCTTCTGTCCCGGAGACAACTCGGTGGAGGTGGTCCTCCGAGTTGCATTCTGGGCGAGGGTATTTATGGGACAGACGCCATACTTTGGGGTTCGTTTTACAGCCACCTGCTGGCCCTCCTGGCCGACAGGTATGCATTAAGGAGCTACCTCGTGGTCCTCCGTTCCGGAGGCACACAATACTACGGGCGCAGGGGTGGGTCCAGAGGATTGTCTGGGGCTTACCACCGCGGCCGAGGAATGCTCCTGAGCTGTCGGTCTTGTGTGACGAAGCTGGACAACCAAGGAGATCCCAGGGGAGGACCCGTCATGGAGAGATCACGCAGCGTGCTGGTCTGGAGAGGGGCCTGGTGACTCGGTCGGAGGACGTATCCGAAAATAACTATACAGCATAGTGTTGCCGAGTTGGCGTAAAGGTTCAGGCACTGTGACTGACATTCATTACAGAAAATCTGATACATCCTGTGGCAGAGGATCGTACGGATTTTGTTCCCAAGCAGGTCTGTGGCAGAGACTTTGATTCATTCTGCGTACTGGCTGCTAGGCTGGTGAAAGAGGCCTATCCAGACGAGCAAAGAGTGTGTCCCATGAGGGGAGCGCATTCCATACAATAACTGAATTCTACCCGAACATTTGTTAAAAGAAACCTACAAGAGGATGTTTGCGTTTCTTCTGCAGTTTCCTTTCCGCCTCTTTCCTGCTATTTCCTAAGTCAAGTGTTTAATAAAGTATTGAAAACGTACTCCAGTGTTGGTGCGTGTGTCGTCCAGAGGTAAACTCAACGGAACCCTAGACCCGGTGCCGGTGAAACAGAGGGAAGCAGAGTGAAGGTAACAGACCCGCTTAAACCAGCAGCTCCATCCAGAGTTATTGCTACAGACAGAAGAAAGAAAAGAAGAAAGAAGAAGGAAAGAAAGAATAAAGAAGAAGGAAAGAAAGAAGAAGGAAAGAAGAAAGAAGAAGGAAAGAAAGAAGAAGAGGAAGAAGAGGAAGAAGAGGAAGAAGAAGAAGAAGGAGAAGAAGACGACAAAGCCAATATAATTACGTGGTATTAAACCCAAAACCACAAATGTCTTATATTGCAGCTTACCAATCATTAGATGTGGCGGCTGCATTCGTTTTCTTTTTTTCTCAATCTGTTTTCACCTAGTGATCTGACCAGTAACACACCTCCCGTATTACAGCGCCCCCACTCTCAATGAAGAAGCACAGGAGGCAGCTTTGGACAGCAGCATTGTCAGTCTGGGGGGAGGGGAGTGTTAGATGGACTAGCACATTTCGATACACTAACAAATTGAAGCCAAACTCCAGCTCACACTTTATAATCATTTACAGTAATAGTTTTGTTCCTTTTGGGATAAAGGATTTACATCAATAAATAAAATCTGGTCACTGTAAGCACCCATATCAGTTGGTAAATGGTTTGTCCCAAAGCTCTAATGCTACATCTGCAGGGCAGCCTCTTCTTTTGAAAATATAGATATAATTTATTTGTTTAAAGAGGACTTTTCCTTTAAAATATGGAAGTCGGAATTTTTTTTTTTTTTGGCGGAAAACCGTTTATTTTTGACTAAGGACTCCCTCCGCAAGGTTGAATAAGGATGTGTTTAGATAGCTGCGTGTTAACGACAGAAAGTAAGTTTTCTAATTATCTTTTAATTGCGGCTCCCGGAAGCTCCGGTGGCTCAGACGTTTTTACTACGGCGCTTGAAAAATGTTCTCCGTCTCATTTGCATGCAACGCCACCGGCAAACGAGAAGGATAATAAAGTACCTAAAGAAGTCATAATTCCCATAGTAAATGTTTAGACAGTCTTTAATGTGCGTCTGAATTAGAAAATAATAAATAATGGTGACAGTTAGAGAGCGACGGGCTCTACCTCACCTGTACTGGAGGTGGGGGAAGGGCTGGAGAATCTCATCCCTATCCGTGACATGAGTCAATAACTAAAACCTTCATTTAAAAAATAAATTAAAAAATCCCCCTCCTTTACCAAACATGCCAGCCTGGAATACCATGCACATTGGCGGCTACTGCACACCGGGGGGGGGGGGGTTGGGACAGCACCTTTAAGTCATGCAAACTGTAGCTCATGTACCACTAAGCATCTTTAAAGTGGAACTCTGGCATCAAAACCTTCCATTTAAATATATTTCTGGATAGCTACATAGGATATTAATCTACTCGGTGAGCACAAATGCCTTTGCAAACCCAGAAATTACCTTGTAAAAGTAGATGTGACATCATCACTGTGCTGTACATAGTTTGCGCATGAAGAAGATTTGTGGGAAGGGGAGGCCCACCCACTACTGGTTAAGTGAGCAAAGACAAGATGTCACTGCACAAAAAATAGCAGCGCTGTGGGGGGATCAGGTTCCACCCACTACAGGAGGGGGCAGGGACAAGACCAGTCGCACGTGGAGAGAGAGCAGAGCTGTGGGAGAGGCCCAGCACTTTCCACCCACTTCAGGTTGCCTGCAGAAAACTGCAGGAGGGGGTGGAGACCAGTCACCCTGTACAAGGAGGAGGAGCTTAAGACGGACCCACGACAATGGAGAAGGACCCACGACAATGGAGAAGGACCCACGACACTGGAGAAGGACCCACGACAAGGAGAAGGACCCACGACACTGGAGAAGGACCCACGACACTGGAGAAGGACCCATGGATAAAGACCTATGACACTGGAGAAGGACTAATGACACTGGAGAAGGACCTATGATGTTGGAGAAGAACCCATGACATTGGAGAAGGACCGATAGAGAAGAACCCTTGACACTAGAGAAGGGCCAATGAAAAAGGACCTTTGACACTAGAGAGGGACCCATGACACTGGAGAAGGACCCATAACACTGTAGAATGGCCCAAAATGCTGGAGAAGGACCCATGATGTTGAAGAAGAACCCATGACACTGGAGAAGGACGCGTGACACTGGAGAAGGAAGCGTGACACTGGAGAAGGACCCATTAGGCTGGAGAAGGACCCATTAGGCTGGAGAAGGACCCATGACATTGCAAATATGTTCTCCACAAGCTAAGAAGCAGTCACCATCTTAGCATGTTCACTTGCAATGCAAGTAAAACTTCCATCTTTTATTTCACTCGCTGGATATATAAAATATTTTGCTTACTTCATGTTTGTCCAATACTACATCATAAGGACTCTCCTGCTTTAACAATTTTCTTCTTTTTTGTGGATGTTCCTACAAGTACCATTGTCACCTTAGAACACCAATAATCAAGTCTCTGATATGGTGTCCCTTTGTTTTTGTTTTTTTAACATGACCATCAAGGACCACAATCCTAATTTCTAGTCATGTCACTGGTTACTTTTGTTGTTATTTGACATTAAATTAAATACATGAATGCTGTGGCTAATAAATTCTATTGTTGGTAAGGTCTCAATTCTTCGAATTTAGGGGAAGGGGGAGATTTTGGTTGGTATAGGTGACCTCCTCTCATGTACAATACCCTTGCCAAACTCATTTAGTATAAATTACGTAATCAACCAATTGGAGCCTACGAATTGGGCTGTGGGAATCTCCTGTGTGTTCCAGGTTACATTGGGCACAATTAATGGAAACTTGTAGGAAGATGTTAAAATAATTCTGTCCCGGGATGTGGCTTCTGTTGCAGACTAGATGTCTGAAATGCAAAACACGTCAACCTTGCTCTCTTTTCCCCATTGTATGTTGTTTGCCTTTTGGATTTTTAGTACATATGAATATAGTGGATCACGTTGTAGTGTGGCCATCTGGGATTTTTCTTTTACCTGGATGCCACACTGAGGTGCTCTGGGATCAGCCTGTTCATTCATAGATTATGAATTGTTCATTTTTTTCTTTATCTAGATGCAGCTTAGGCTCTCTACAAGCCAGTTCATGTTTGTGTCTTTATTCTTTCCTGACATCAAAGAAATACTGATTGCCAGGTAAAAGCTAGAGTGCATTCACATCAGTTCCTGTCCTCAGGGAGCTTCCGATCGAAGGTCCCGATCTCACATGTATACCAGGGCCAATTTAGACAGCAGCCAATTAACCTACCAGCTTGTTGTTGGAGTGTGGGAGGAAACCAACGCAAGTGCAGGAAGAACATGCAGTCAGGGTCCTGATCAGAATTTGAACCAAATGCAGGAGTGCTAACCACTAGGCCACTTTTCTGCCAATACACTTCCTAAAAAGTACTGACTCCAGCCAGGCAATAACATTTTTTTCCAGTAGGAAACCAGCAGGAGTGGCCCCTGTACTTTATATTAGGTATACAAGCAAAGAAAAACTTGGAAGGCTACTGTTCCTTTTAATTGGGCGCTGCCATTTCATTGATTCTGCTCACGTACAGGTAATTAATCTCAGGGAATGACAGGTCAGTGACTGAGTCCAACATGCAACTTCCGTCACTGCAGCCTTTCTGTCTGGAAGCATAAAGGACGGTAACAGACAAGACACTCGGACAGCTAGATGTCAGTTCTCTGCCCGACATTCTTCTTTCTCCCACACCCTCTTCACTCATTTCACATGATGCGTTTCTCCTTCCCAGAGCTCCCCTCTGTCTGGATCATACATAGAAATTGCGGTTCAAACAAAAGCTTTAGTACATTTCAACTTCCAAAATGGCAGAAAAAGTAGAAAAAAAAAAAAAAAAAAAACAGGAACCTAGGAGGTACCCACACACATCTAAAAAGGGACGGTATGTTCCAAAGCAGCTCAAAACCTGTTCAGTCTAAAAATTTTAGGACTTGAGCTTTGCCAGGACCCAAGAGCAAACCACCAGTCCATGATGTATCCGGGGGGGGAGGGGGGTAAAGCGACTGATATGGAATGGAATGACCAACACTTCACAGTCTTTGGCAGGTGACCTTCCCAGTTCATTGAAACAGACAAAAGTGCTAAACCTCAACAGTGGTCTGCAGATAACTGGGAAAGTGTCCCCTGGCCAAATAACTCCCATTCCAACGGCAAAGCTGTGGTAGATACTGGGAGTGGAATTAATGTTTGGGATGAATATGACACTGCAGAAGGACCCATGGCACTGGAAAAGGAATTGTGGCACTGCAGAAGAACTCATGACACTGCAAGAGGACTTATGACATTGCAGGAGGACCCATGAAACTTCAGAAGGTCCTATAACACAGCAGTAGGACCCATGACACTGCAGAAGGACCCAAGACACTGCAGAAGGACCCAAGACACTGCAGAAGGACCCAAGACACTGCAGAAGAACCAAAGGCATTGCAGAAGGACCCAATATGTTACATAAGGACCCATGGCACTGCAGAAGGACCCATGGCACTGCAGAAGGACCCAAGACATTGCAGAAGAACCAAAGACATTGCAGAAGGACCCATGACACTGCAGAAGCACCTATGACATTGCAGAAGGACCCAAAACATTGCAAAAGAACCCAAGACATTGCAAAAGGACACAAGACATTACAGCAGGACCCACAGCACTGCAGAAGGACCAACGGCACTGCAGAAGGACCCACAGCACTGCAGAAGAAGGACCAAAGACATTGCAGAAGGACCCATGACACTGAAGAAGGACCCATGACACTGAAGAAGGACCCATGAACCTGCAGAAGGATCCATGAACCTACAGAAGGACCCAAGACTTTGAAGAAGGACCCATGACACTGCAGAAGGACCCAAGACACTGCAGTAGGACCCACAACACTGCAGTAGGACCCACGACACTGCAGAAGGACCCACGACACTGCAGAAGAAGGACCCTGAACAATGCAGAAGGACCAAACACCTTGCAGAAGGGACCATGACACTGCAGAAGAAGGACCCAGGACAATGCAGGACCACCAAAGACAGAAGTACCCATGACACTGAAGAAAAACCCATGAACCTGCAGAAGGACCCAAGACACTGCAGAAGAAGGACCCAAGACACTGCAGAAGAAGGACCCAAGACATTGCAGAAGGACCCATGACACTGCAGAATAACCCATGATACTGAAGAAAACCCCATGGCACTGCAGAAGGACCCATGATACTGAAGAAGGACCCATGATACTGAAGAAGGACCCATGGCACTGCAGAAGGACCCATGACAGTACAGAAGGACCCATGACAGTACAGAAGGACCTATAGCACTGGAAAATAATAACCAATGACACTGCAAAGGGCTCATGACACCCCAGCCCTAGGTCCATACAGAAGTACAGTCAGATTCTTTCCTATGGTGCTGAATGGATTAAACATTGTGCAGTGACATCACCACTCTGCTGACTCTCCACTTCCTGTCTATATACACTCACTGAGTTTCCCATAGGTGACCACAGTGGACCATGTCTACATAATGTGTGCTGAAATGGCCACTTGTAGTTTCTAACGGAAGCCAGGGTGACAAAGTGACAACGGAGGATCTGGGCTAGAGCATTGTCCCCCTATTTACATTTTATGTTGTCCCTCAACGTATATCAATGTACCATATTTAATAATGCTGAGCCATGCAACAGTTTTTGAGAACAAAAATGGTCCAATCCTGGGCTGTTTCTAACTTCTTGGTCAGTGTGTGTGTGTGTGGTTTTCTTGCTTTCCTCTGTATATCTTGGATCTTCTGTTTATAGCTTCTTTATAAAAGGCAAGTGGCAGTTTATTTTTGGTGACCCTTTAATTATAAGGATAACAACATAAAGACGCAAAAAAGAATAGGCAGACGGTGACTTGTGACGTCGCTCAGAGTAGTGTTTATGGGACCCATTGTGGTCTAAGTGCACCATATAATTTAGTCAGCCCTGGTGTCTGTCGTGCCAAACGCAGCCAAAGAAACATGTATGAGCCATCCAACGCTGTTTTCTATATTAGTGACACACCACTGCACTCCTCAGAGTTTCCACACGCCAGGCGCCATGTTCTGCGCACTGCGGAAAAGAGGTAAAATAAAAAAGTAACTATGAGCAAAATAAAATATTCCATATATTACATAAATATTCTTGTCCTGAAATGTAGCTGTATTGTTTGTTTCCATTTATAATGTAAAGCAAAGTACAAGGTGGCTGCTATATAAATCCTGTACAATAATAGTAATATAATTGAACAGTATCATACAGTCTGTACACCTGCTGTGCCCATTATGAGGGGTTCCCACCATCCCTGTGCTGAGTTCCTGGGTCTGTACACCCGCTGTGCCCTTTATGAGGAGTTAATTTTGTTTATTGAAAAATCTTACAAACAACAACTTTATACAATAAAACCATAATAAATAAATAGAACATATTTACAAAATAATTGAATATGATTCTACAAAACAAGAACATAATAAATTGTACAAACCAAATTGCACACAACACAATCCCTACGGGAGAGCCAGACTAAGGAACATCACAAGAAACAAGAATACAAAGAAAAGCCGCACATCCCGAGATCAACAGGCAGCAGCTACAGAGTCCTGATATTCCTCCACGCCCTTATCCAGGCCTCCTGCTGCCACCTGTCTTTCTCAAGACCCTGAATCTTCCCAACCTCACCCAGAATGTCCTGCACCACCACTTCCACAGGGAGGATTTTACTCCATAAAGATACCTGACACCGTGCACTCCACGTGAAATAACGGACTACTAAACTAACTAAAAAAAGTGTTTCCAAATCATAATCCCGACGAGTCTGGAATGCCCCATACACTCACTCTGCATAACTCATATGGGGGAGGAAGGGTATACTCAGAGCCCTCTCCACCCTCTTGTACACCTCTATATTAAAAGGGCATTGAAGTAGAAAGTGATCCATGGACTCCACCACTCCTCCACACTTCATTCTTGGGCCCGATCACTCATGGAAAGAAACTTCAAGTTGCCCTTCACATATAGTTCTGAGGGGTTCCCACCATCCCTGTGCTGAGTTCCCAGGTCTGTACACCTGCTGTGCCCATTATGAAGGGTTCCCACCATCCCTGTGCTGAGTTCCCAGGTCTGTACACCTGCTGTGCCCATTATGAGAGGTTCCCGCCATCCCTGTGCTGAGTTCCCGGGTCTGTACACCTGCTGTACCCATTATGAGGGGTTCCCACCATCCCTGTGCTGAGTTCCCAGGTCTGTACACCCGCTGTGCCCATTATGAGGGGTTCCCACCATCCCTGTGCTGAGTTCCCAGGTCTGTACACCCGCTGTACCCATTATGAGGGGTTTCTTCCATTCCTCTGGTTAATATTATGGAGAATGTAGGAGAAGACGTGCCATCCGATGAGAAGTCTTTTTTCTTTCTGTTTCCTGCTCTGTATTATCCTTCCTCCCCGGAGTGGCAGACTTCTGGTTGGAGGACAGACTTAGTTTGGAAGTGGCAGGTACCGGGTCCTCTGCACAGATGTGCGCCGTCTGCCAAGAAACTCATCCGTGCCTCCATTCCCCATGCGGAGGACAAATTGTGTTCATTAATGGGGCAAGGGAGAGGAGGAGGGGTGGCGAGAGAGAAGAGAACAGGACAAATCCATTAAAATAACACGGCTTTCCTGTCAGGGCTGCGTCTGCTCCACAGCAAAGGCCGTTACTCAGATCTAAGAGGACCTGTCATCTTAATTCAATAAAGGGGGGGGGCGAGGAACAGAGCGCCATCCACAGACAGCATTAACCCAGCTCAAGCCATACCAGAAATTCCGGCCACACAGGTGACGATGGACTATATCCAAGATCTGACCTTTGCATTGGAATTCAATTATGCATTTTTTTGCTAAGGTTGAAAATGATAACTCAAAGCAGCCAAAAGAAAAACTGAAAGAACCGAACAGCCCATTAAAAGCCAAAATAAAGCAGCATTTGCTGCAATATGCACCTTCAATCCAAGAAGGTCTCTCGCATTACTACTTCTCCACCACTAGATTTCCTCATTCAGATGGCCACCATTATTCAACCCACTTCCTTTGAGCCCTTGTTTATCACAGCGTAGAGAGGAGTATTTTAATATGCCTAATGCCTGTGTGCAGAAGGTCCAAAGGAGAAGTAGCAGATCATCTCTATGGCTTTTTTTCAAATGGGTGACAGCGCGGTTACCAACAGCTTGGAGGAGGCTGTTTACATGCAGTGGCCGTGATGTTTAGCGTTGCTGCTCCTGCAAATTTAATGCAACATGCTGAGTTGACAGGTAGCGCTGCCTGTCAAATTCAGCCATTAAAGGCAACAGCAAGCATTCAGGAGGCGGCAGGATTGCTTCCTGAACAGCTGACAGCGACTACTTTGTAGACATGTGCAATTCCTTCACTTCCGAATTCGTTTTTTAACAAATTTTTTTATTATACAGGATTTATATAGCGCCAACAGTTTACGCAGCACTTTACAACTTGAGGGTAGACAGTACAAATACAATACACTTTAATACAGTAGGAATCAGAGGGCCCTGCTCCTTAGAGCTTACAATCTAAGAGGGAAGGCCAAGAGATGCAAGAGGTAATAACTGTGGGTGATGTGCTGATTGAGAAGATAAATGTACAGTTGTTAGGTGGGGGCCAGATAGGCTTCTCTGAAGAGATGAGTTTTCAGGGATCGTCTGAAAGTGGATAAAGTAGGAGAAAATCGGACGGATTGGGGTAGAGCATTCCAGAGGATGGGAGAGGCTCTGGAGAAGTCCTGAAGGCGAGCATGGGATGAGGTGACAAGGGAGTTTGAGAGCAGGAGGTCTTGGGAGGAGAGAAGTGAACGATTAGGTTGGTATTTTGAGACTAGGTTAGAGATGTAGCTGGAGGCCAGGTTGTGGATGGCTTTGTAAGTTATAGTTAGTATCTTGAATTTAATTCGGTGACTGAGTGGCAGCCAATGGAGGGATTGGCAGAGGGGTTTTTTAATGAATTTTGACAATTTGTTAATTTTGAAATTTCTGAATTTCCAAATTTTTCAATTTCCGAAATTCCGCATTTTCGAATTTCCGAAAATTCAAAATTTCGGAAATTTGGAAAATTTGAAATTTTGGAAATTTGAAATTTTTTAATTTCGAAAATTGGAAATTTTTAAACTTCGAATTTCCGAAATTTCGAATTTCCGAAATTTCGAATTTCCGAAATTTCACATTTCCAAAATTTCGAATTTCCGAAATTTCACATTTCCGAAATTTCACATTTCCGAAATTTCGAATTTCCGAAATTCACATTTCCGAAATTTCGAATTTCCGAAATTTCAAATTTCCAAGAGTTCGAATTTCCGAAATTTCAAATTTCGGAAATTTCGAATTTCCGAAAATTCAGAAATTCAGAAATAAATAAATAACAAATCTTAAATTATGGGTATTGGAATGTACTTTCAAATTTGGCTGTTAGTGAACGTAACAAGTACGAATTTATCCGAAGTTACGAATTACCTGAAATAACGAATGCCGTATCTAAACGAATGGAAGGTAACGATCTAATAATAATAATAATGATAATAAATAACAACAATAATAGTAAAACCTTTTTATTATTATTATTTATTATTAATTTGTCCCATTCCATTTGTTTAGATGCGGCATTCGTTATTTTGGATAATTCGTAACTTCAGATAAACATGCATTTGTTACATTCACAAACAGTCAAATTTGAAAGGAAATTCTAATACCTAGAATTTAATAGCTAGTTATTATTAGTTATTATTTCGAATTTCACTGATTTTCTTTCTTTTTTTCAGATTTTCGAATTTCCGAATATTCGGAAATTTGAAAATTCTGAAATTCGAAAATTCGGAAATTTGAAAATTCGAAATTCAGAAATTTTCCGAATTTTCTGATTTCCCAATTTCCGAAAAAAGCAAGAAAACGAATGAAACGAAAACAAACACATTTTTTGTCAGTGCAATTTCACTGATTTTCTGTCTTTTTTTCAGATTTTCGAAATTCCGAATATTCGGAAATTTGAAAATTCGGAAATTTGAAAATTCGGAAATTTTCCGAATTTTCTGATTTCCGAAAAAAGCAAATGGAACGAAAACGAACACATTTTTTGTCAGTGCACATGTCTACTACTTAGCCATGCTCTGACAAGCGATCGTCTGTGGACCACTTTTCATAGCATGGCGTAGTGTGGACCCAGCCTAGGGCCGGCACAAGGGTTTGGCATGAGGGGCGGCTACCCTGGCGCAGTTGTATACTGTGGGGGCTCCCCCATTCTGACTATATGCCCAACAGGAATAATGACAGCGGCATCACTACTCCTCAGCCAGGAGGCTGTGCTTTCTATCTCCTCTCTGCCACAGGGGTCTCCCAACATTCACAGCCTCAGTTTTTGCAAATACTCTACTCTTAATAAAAATCCTCCTATTGACAAGCGGACAACTTGTGGGGGTAGGATCCCCTACATTTGCATGTAATGGGGGGGGAGGGGCGGGGTTTGCCATCTTTGCCCTGGGCGCTGGATGACCTTGTCTTGGCACTGACCCAGCCTATGTCAGCCACTCTGCTCTCACCCCCTATCAGCATGCTTCTAACGAGCACATAAACTGATTATCTCTTTGTGCTGCTTCTCCTTCTCCCAGTCAAGCTCTGCTGTACGGGGACTTTGTGAGGCTGATACCGGGTCACATTTAGTTATTTTGGCCTGGTTCACAGCTATGCAGGCTGTGGTTAATGCATTTTTCCCGACGCGTTTTGCATTTTTTTTTTTTTTAACATGTGTTCTTGATACGTTTTTGGGAGGGGTCTGTTGTCTCGTGGAAGAAACCAGCGGAAACGCATTAAAAAAATGCAAGCACTATGGTTTTTGATGCATTTATTTTGGAATCTATGGAACCAAAAGCGCAACCTACTGCGGGGAAAAAAAAAAAATCTCTGACCCTTTCCAAAAACAATGCATCGGTGGAAAACGCATAGATGTGAACGTGGCCCATAGGAAACCATGTTAAATGGACTGGAGTGCCTATCTGTAAAACTGAAAACGCACTAAAAAATGCATTGGTGTGATCCAGGCCTTACACTGCTTGCTTTAAAAAAAAAAATGATTGATATACAGCGGGTAAAATAAGTATTGAACATCTCACCATTTTACTACCCTGTTTCCCCGAAAATAAGACCTAGCGTGATTGTCGGTAATGGCTGCAATATAAGCCCTACCCCCCAAATAAGCCCTACCCTGTTTCCCTGAAAATAAGACCTACAAGGACTTTAACTAGGGCTTATTTGGGGGGTAGGGCTTATATTGCAGCCATCACCGACAATCACACTAGGTCTTATTTTCGGGGAAACAGGGTAGGTAAATATATTTATAAAGGTGCTATTGACATGCAATGTTCCCCACATGTCGGTGACAAGCCATGCAATCCATACATACAAAGACACCAAAACAAATCCGTTCAGAAATGAAGTTCTGTGTAATAAAACAAAATGACATGGGGAAAAAGTATTGAACACATGAAGAAAGGGAGGTGCAAAAAGGCATGGAAAGCCAAGACACCAGCTGTGCAAATTAACATCAGCTGGTTCAGTCTCAACTGATGGCCTATAAAAAGGTGTCTCATTACCAAGGTGTCACACAAGAAACATCTCGAGGTGGGTAAAAGCAAAGAACTCTCTGAAGACCTTATGGTTGCAAAACATACTGATGGCATTGGTTACAGAAGGATTTTTAAACTTCTGAATGTTCCAGTGAGCACTGTTGGGGGCATAATCTGGAAGTGGAAAGAACATCATTTCACCATAAACCGGCCACGACCAGGTGCTCCTCAGGATTTCTGACAGAGGAGTGAAAAGAATTATCAGAAGAGTTGTCCAAGAGCCAAGGACCACTTGTGGAGAGCTTCAGAAAGACCTAGGATTAGCAGGTACACAATAAGTAATGCACTCACCCGCCATGGCCTGTATGCACGATCACCACACAACACTCCATCGCTGAAGAAAAAGCATGGTGAAGCTCAAGTTTGCTGCACAACATTTAGACAAGCCTGTGAAATACTTGGAGAATATAGTCTGGTCAGAGTAGACCAAAATTGAACTGTTTGGATGCCATAATACGCACCATGTTTGGAGGTCACATGGCACATCACCCCAAAAACACCCCCAATACCAACCACCAAGGTTTGGAGGTGGGAACATCATGGTGTGGGGCTGTTTTTCAGGATACGGTACTGGCAAACTTCATATCATTGAAGGAAGGATGAATGGAAAAATGTACCAAGACATTCTTGATAAAAATCTGCTGCCATCTACCAGGATGATGAAGATGAAACGAGGGTGGACATTTCAGCGAGACAATCATCCCAACACACCAAGCCAAGGAAACTCTCCATTGGTTTCAAAGAAAGAAAATAAAGCTGCTAGAATGGCCCAGCCAATCACCTGACTTGAATCCAATTGGAAATCTATGGAAAGAACTAAAGATCAGAGTTCATAGAAGAGGTCCACGGGACCTTCAAGATTTGAAGACTGTGTGGAAGAACGGGCCAAAATCACACCTGAGCAACGCATGCGACTAGTTTCTCCATAGAGGAGCCTGAGTCTGGAACTGTCATTACCAACAAAGGATTTTGCACCAAGTATTAAATACACTTCAGTTAGCGTGTTCAATATTTTTTCCCTGCGTCCTTCCATTTTATTACACAGAACTTCATTTCTGAACTTATTTGTTTTGGTGTCTTTGTATGTATGGATTGCATGGATTGTCACCGACATGTGGGGGAAATTTCATGTCAATAGCACCTTTACCAATATATTTACCTAGAAAAACGGCGATGTGTTCAACACTTATTTCACCCGCTGTGTAAATGATTACAGAGTGACATTGATCCGACTCCTTTAAAATGATTTTCTGAAAGGTGCAATTAGTGTATCCAGTTTGTATAGTGAATGGGAATACACAGTCGTGTTATAATATTTCTTTATCATAATCAAGGAAAAATTCAGTTTAAAAATATACAATGTATATATATATACACACACACACACACATATATATATATATACATATACATACAGTATCTCACAAAAGTGAGTACGCCCCTCACATTTTTGTAAATCTTTTCTTCTATCTTTTCATGTGACAACACTGAAGAAATGACACTTGTCTACAATGTAAAGTAGTGAGTGTACAGCTTGTATAACAGTGTAAATTTGCTGTCCCCTCAAAATAACTCAACACACAGCCATTAATGTCTAAACAGCTGGCAACAAAAGTGAGTGAAAATGGCCAAATTGTGCCCAATTAGCCATTTTCCCTCCCCGGTGTCATGTGACTCGTTAGTGTTACAAGGTCTCAGGTGTGAATGGGGAGCAGGTGTGTTAAATTTGGTGTTATCGCTCTCACTCTCTCATACTGGTCACTGGAAGTACAACATGGCACCTTCTGGCAAAGAACTCTCTGAGGATCTGAAAAAAAGAATTGTTGCTCTACATAAAGATGGCCTAGGCTATAAGAAGATTGCCAAGACCCTGAAACTGAGCTGCAGCACGGTGGCCAAGATCATACAGCGGTATAACAGGACAGGTTCCACTCAGAACAGGCCTCGTCATGGTCCACCAAAGAAGTTGAGGTCACGTGCTCAGCGTCATATCCAGAGGTTGTCTTTGGGAAATAGACGTATGAGTGCTGCCAGCATTGCTGCAGAGGTTGAAGGGGTGGGGGGTCAGCCTGTCAGTGCTCAGACCATACGCCGCACACTGCATCAAATTGGTCTGCATGGCTGTCATCCCAGAAGGAAGCCTCTTCTAAAGATGATGCACAAGAAAGCCCGCAAACAGTTTGCTGAAGACAAGCAGACTAAGGACATGGATTACTGGAACCATGTCCTGTGGTCTGATGAGACCAAGATAAACTTATTTGGTTCAGATGGTGACAAGCGTGTGTGGGGGCAACCAGGTGAGGAGGACAAAGACAAGTGTGTCTTGTCTACAGTCAAGCATGGTGGTGGGAGTGTCATGGTCTGGGGCTGCATGAGTGCTACCAGAACTGGGGAGCTACAGATCATTGAGGGAACCATGAATGCCGACATGTAATGTGACATACTGAAGCAGAGCATGATCCCCTCCCTTCGGAGACTGGGTCGCAGGGTAGTATTCCAACATGATAACGACCCCAGACACACCTCCAAGACCACCACTGCCTTGCTAAAGAAGCTGAGGGTAAAGGTGATGGACTGGCCAAGCATGTCTCCAGACCTAAACCCTATTGAGCATCTGTGGGACATCCACAAACGGAAGGTGGAGGAGCGCAAGGTCTCTAACATCCACCAGCTCTGTGATGTTGTCATGGAGGAGGGGAAGAGGACTCCAGTGGCAACCTGTGAAGCTCTGGTGACCTCCATGCCCAAGAGGGTTAGGGCAGTGCTGGAAAATAACGGTGGCCACACAAAATATTGACACTTTGTGCCCAATTTGGACATTTTCACTTAGGGGTGTACTTACTTTTGTTGCCAGCGGTTTAGACATTAATGGCTGTGTGTTGAGGTATTTTGAGGGGACATCAAATTTACACTGTTATACAAGCTGTACACTCACTACTTTACATTGTAGACAAGTGTCATTTCTTCAGTGTTGTCACATGAAAAGATAGAAGAAAATATTTATCCAAAGAAAGGAAAGTTGTGTAACCAAACGACAAATTCACACAATCCACGCACTAACATACATCCCGTCTGTGATGCCGTGCCATGGCAAAATTTAAGCAGCATGCCACTTTTGGTGGGTGGTGCTGACACCGAACGCAACTAATGCAGCTCTATGGGGCCACAACAGAACCGCCCCCCCCCCCCCCCCCCCACCGCAACGCATGGGATTGCGACTCAGTGGTGCGGCAATTATAGGGTTAAATCTGGTGGTGAAGGTGACCTACTGCCTCCTCACCGCCTGTCAAACGCCTCTTTAAAGTGAAGGAACTCTTACACATTATGGTGCATACAGCGCGTGCGCACTGTGCATTGTGTATACTTGCTATAATGCATTGTAACACACCACAGTTTTTTTTTTTTAACTTTATTTGAAGTTACAAAAGCAAACTCTAAAAAATGTAAATCTATGCACAAAAGCACATTGTTTTTTGATGCCATGTGTTGCACCAAAATAAAAAAAAAATAAAATCGCCATTTTTACGCAATGCATACCGATGCACTTGTAGGGTGTGATCAGGGCACATATGAAATAATTGGTAAAATTGGGGGGAGAAATTTGCACTGAATATTCAAATAAAATGACAAATGAAAAGGAAAAAATAGCTGCTAGCACAGGTCAATAGATATACCAAATAACAAAAAAAAAAGTGCAGCGCTATCATACATGAATAAATTGATATATAAAATTGAATGTGGCAATTATGAAAATAACATCAATAAAAAGTTCATCTATAAAAAGTCCATGAACAATCTAGGAGTAATCAAAAGAAAAAAAAAGAGGAATTGTGGAGATCAAATCCAATGTCTCAATTAAATCCAGCATATAGAGGGTGAAAAAACAAAACGAGAACAAGGGGTGCACATAGGAAGAAAGTCCCGCTTCCCCAAATCCTCCAAACACCTCTCTAGTGACAAGGAAGGATGGCAGCTTACCAGAATATATTGGCTTACAACCTAATGGAAAAGCCAACAGCGCAGTAGGGAGATATATCCCAATGAATCCACAAAGGTACTGTCAGTCCCGGTGTATCTCTTATTCCAGTTTCCCACAGGTGCATAAAAACGAAAAGAGGACCATAGTGTGATATTGTATAAGCAATTTATTATGTTAAAAAAACAAAGTACACTCACATGGTCAACGATACAAATAAGCATGCATCAAGCAAATGCGTAGGAGCGTGGTGGCGTCACGTCTGGTCCCACCCAACTTGTTTCGTCATATGGTTGACGTCGTCAGGGGCGTGGTGAAACAATAGGAAACAATCGTTTACTGTGTCTTTGTGTTGATTAAGGGCTGGTTCACACAAAGAATGCCAGATGGCATCAAAAGCAGTGCATGCACAACTTTCTAGAACACACAATAAGGCCCCTTTCACACTTGTGCGACTTGTCCTGCGGCTTGGGACTGCAAAGTCGCATGACAAGTCGTACCCCCCATGATTTCCAATGAGTACCATTCATATCTGTGCGAATTCAAGTCGCAGCAACTTCAAAGTCATTTCTTCAGTGTTGTCACATGAAGAGATAGAATAAGGGGTGTACTCACTTTTGTGAGATACCGTACATTACATGGGCAGCAAAAGGTTAATTTTATACAGCTGCAGGTTTCGGACCTGAAAGAGGGACGCAATCTTATTAGAAGCGGCATAAATAATTCCGCTGCACATCCGACTTTGTCTCCGGCGTGTTATTGATGGACAACAGAAGCTAAGAGGTTAAACTCTATGTATTAGGACTTCATTTAACAAGACAGCCCCCTCCTTCCTGCGGGATAGAGCGAGAGGTCTTTGGGACAGTCCATTGAGCCGCCGCTCGCCGCCCTCTCTCATATTATATTTATCCCCTCTGTTATTAATTTATGACTCCCGTCCCACGACAGTTCCTCTCGAAGCCTGAGCCGCGCCAGTGTTAAGATCCTGATGTGATCCTGGAGCTCCAGGCGCACGGTGGGGCAGCCCCCCCAATGCCGGCAGAATCCCTTTCATTTATTTAAGGGCGACGTCCTCAGAGAGAGAGAGAGATGGATGGAATACGTCTTCATCTTACACCGCGAATGTGTACGGCGCACAAGATGCAATTTACAGCCCGCGTGCCGCGGAAGGTCCAATAATTACAGGGACGGGAACAGCTCCATCCTGTATAAATAGAAAAAGCCAAAGACGGAACGTGCAGCGGGCGGGGCATCAAAGGAACAATTAACATTTCTGAGGTTTTGGAAAATGAAAGGGTCGCCGATACGTCTTTTGAATTTCTCATCGGTGGGGGCTCGTTCAATGAAGCAGCGGGGTTGGGGGTGAAGGTGGCGATGGGAAAGCTGGGGAGCAACATGCAATGACCCATAGCAACCTGTGTCAGTTGACTGAGGTCAGATCACAGAAAAGTTCTGATTGGTCAGTACAGTTTACCGCTTTTTGCCTCATCTCAATAAGCTGTATTGATTGGGTACGAAACAAACTCATGGGGCTTATCTTCTAAACCTTCACACCAGGTGCGGTGCGGGAATGCGTGCAAATTTGCGCACTTTCCCGCACCACGCAAAAAAACACGCTGCCTTTTTGTAGATGTGTTGTGACTGGCCTCAGGTGATACACAGAGATGACACAAATCCTCCTACATAAGTTGTACCCGTTTATCTGCAGCCTTCCTTCCTCTACAGCCATACAAAGTGCTGAATTTATACAGCTTGTCTGAGATTTCAGAGAGCAGGGGTCAGGAAGCTGAAGTTACACTCTGCAAAGCTCAGTGAGAGCTGGAGATAAGAGACACCACCCACCCCAAAACAGCACACAGGGACAGAGCTGAGGCTGTCAATCACAGGCTGTGTGCTGGAGAAGCCTCCCCTGTCACCTTTTATCTCTTGGTGTCAGGAAATCTTGTCAGAAGTGACTCATGGGGATAGCAGAGGAAGGAGGCAGCAGACAGAAATTACACTTAGTGGTCTGGACTCAGACAAGCGCACACTATAGAGGGATATGCTTTGTTCATACTTCACGTCTGAGGTTTACAACCACTTGCGTAACACATTTTGCAAACACGTGCGCGTTCCCGCCTGCAAAAAGACATAGTACCATGTGGTTTGGTGCAGC